>NW_025253212.1:0-2003 GCF_018294505.1 Triticum aestivum | reverse complement strand
AACGGGTTTTGTAACAGCGTAACGGAGGACGGGCCATATC
Organism: Triticum aestivum; assembly: GCF_018294505.1. Lineage (NCBI taxonomy): Eukaryota > Viridiplantae > Streptophyta > Magnoliopsida > Poales > Poaceae > Triticum > Triticum aestivum. The sequence goes on along the minus strand of NW_025253212.1, from coordinate 1,963 downwards.
TTTTGACCATTAGAGGCTCCGGCCATGTGGCAGAAGCCCTTTCGTCGTTGTTCGATGATGGGGAGCGACGGCTGGCGTCGGTGATGGTCGAGGATGAACGCGTTGGTGGAAGTGCCACTGTGCCACGACTTGCGGACAGCACGGCAGCGGAGCACATCTTTGGGTCGCAACCGGGCAAGGATCTCATCGATGACAAGCCACTCGGGCAGGTCGTCGAAGATGGTCATGCTGATAAGAAGAAAAAGATGCAAACATTAGTACGACACACGAAAAAGGATGAAAAGGGATTTCTAAAAATCACTCGGATGATATGTTCTATTTCGTCACTCGTTTTCTGGACAGCTATATCTATCAGCCGATACGTGATGCCACTAGATGCAAACAAAGAAAAAAATAGGGCGCTACAAGGTTTTGCGCCGCCCTTCTCCAGATGCTATACATAACAAGCATGCCATATTTGAAACTAGCATTTAGCATAAAAAATGTTGAATATATCCCAGAAATGTTAAATATGAGGCATAATCGATTTGAGCAGAAGCACAAAGTCAGCCACTGCAGTCGATCCAATTTCAAACTACAGTTTGAACCCCTCCACTCTCTCTTCCCCACTTCCTCTCCATCCCCTGCAGACCGGCGGTGACCACCACACCGCCCGACTCAGCAAGCCTGGCCTAGGATTCGCTGGCCCGATATTTGCTTGCTGTAACATTTTCACACAAAATTACTGTCTAGTACATTTGTATGGTAGCATTTACACATCTAAAATGTAAATTGTACTGCTTGCATTTCTGATGTACTGTAATATTTACGCCTGGCTAAAATGTATGCTTTGCTATTAACATTTTCTATTGTAAAATTCATACAAATCTAAAACGTAAATTTGACTAAACCTAAAAAGGAACATTCTGAAGAAGTCGAAGGAGAGAACGGAGGGAGAGGGCCGAGGGGGTTTACTCTACCCTGGAGAACGGTGGAGCGGCGATTTCCAGCGGCTTCGCAATGTGTTCTGTTCCCGGCGGCGTCTCCGGACGTTCTGAGGGGGCGATCTGATTGCACGGGAGCAAGAGACTCGCTACGCAGAGACGAAATCTCACCTCTGGTTTTCCTTCTGGGGCGAAAATCAGAGTGTTTGACGTAGTTTGTAGGGAGGAGGAGGAGGATGGGCGGCGTCTCTGCAGCGGCCAGCAGCGGCCGATGAGACCAGACGAGCTGTGTGCAGGTTGGAAACTGATGGGGAAGGAGAGGAGCGGCCGCTTTGACGGAAAAGGGTGAATTATCTTCTGCTAACCCTAACCTCAACACGGGACATATATCAAGTCATTTTTAGGTGCTGTCAAGAAAAGAAAAAAAAATCCCTTTTTAGTAGGAAAACTGAAAACATATAGAAGACGGAAACAAAAACAAAAACCATTTCAATACAGCGTTGCACATGGCCAGTACTTCAACGTTGCTAGCTGCATTCATTTTTTTTCCTAGATGAAGCATCTGGTGTCAGCACAGATGCGTGTTTCTTGCAGTGAGCTGAGCACTTGGGTTTTGTCATTCTGCTTACAGTTTCAGTCCATGAGCAGAAAATGAATTTTGTGTTTTGTTTGACAGAGTAAAATCGAATTTTGAACAAGGCGATGCTAATGTGCCCGGACACCACTTGCTGCATTTTGCTGGGATATTTCTTGAAAAAAAAATCAGGTTTTATCCCACAATGCTGTAAGAATACTAGTTTCTGCACATTACATCGTTCTTCTTCACATTCACACGACGACATTTTGCTTCTCTTGTTACATTGATGGACACTGAAAACGTTGCAGGGTCAGTAAAATGCATGTTTTCGGATTATTTTTTCTTTTTGTGGAAGGGAAGCAAACCCCGGCGTCTGAAATGTATGTTTCGCTTACAAGACGAATTCGACTAGTCTTGCATCGAAAATAAGAGAAGAAGAGAAAGTTGGAATTACTCATTGTCA
>NW_025253211.1:0-2003 GCF_018294505.1 Triticum aestivum | reverse complement strand
TTTTTTTGAATATTTTATGCCCGTTTCAAAATGTGGTCAAAACGGCGGGCTCGACCGTGCCAAGCTAGTGGTTGAAGTTTGGAAAACTTTTGATGTTTCTCTGATTAAATAGATACTTATGTACCTATAAATGATTTTTTTTAAAAATAAAGATCAAACTATGAGGCAATTGCAGTTCAAATTTGACCCGCTTCCTATTGAATCAGCGGGAATTTGTTTTTTTCACGAGAGGTGGATCAAAATTTTTGGCACCCAACCATTTTGTCAAATGTGCATTAAATATGGCCTAATATTTGAGAAAAATGATTTGGTCCAATTTTGCAAGAAATATATGGCAGGTCCTTCACAAAAAACCTCATTTCGTGTACTCGAAAAATGGAAAATGAATTTTCCGTGCAAAGAAAATGAAAACTCCCTTAGGCAACATTGTTTGGAATTCCAATATGCACCCTTGTGCACAATATGAGATCATTTGAACAAACTATGCCATGAATGTGGCCATAAGATTTATCATTTGGCTTGAAAGCCATGAATCCTCACTAATGATAGCTCATTTCTGGGAACAATTTTTTAAAATAATTGTTGTATTATAAGTTTTGAATTTTTACTAGTAACTTGGCCACATATGATGAAACAATGCAAAGGTTTTCCATTTTTTTTGATTTTTTGAATTTTTTATGCCCGTTTCAAAATGCGGTCAAAACGGCGGGAATGACCGTTCCTAGCTAGTGGTTGAGTCTTGGAATTTTTTTGGTGTTTCTCTGATTAAATAGGTACTTATGTACCTAGAAATGAATTTTGGAATAAATAAAGAGCAAACTACGAGGTAGCTCCAGTTCAAATTTTACCTGCTTCCTACTAAATCGGCTGGAATTTGTCTTTTTCACGAGAGGTGGATCAAAACTTTTGGCACCCAACCATTTGGTCAATTGTGCATTAAATATGTCCTAGTATTTTATAAAATTGATTTGGTACAGTTTTGCAACAAATATATGGTAGGTCCTTCACAAAAAAACCTCATTTCGGGCACTCGAAAAATGGAAAATGAATTTTCCGTGCAAATAAAATGAAAACTCCCTTAGGCAACATTGTTTGTAATTCCAAGATGCACCCTTGTGCACAATATGAGATCATTTGAACAAACTAGGCCATGAATGTGGCCATAAGATTGATCATTTGGCTTGAAAGCCATGAATCTTCACGCATGATAGCTCATTTCTGGGAACACTTTTTTAAAATAATTACCGTATTACAAGTTTATTATTTTTTCTGGAAACTTGGTCACATATGCTGACACAATGCGGAGGTTTTCCAATTTTTTGGTTTTTTTTGAATATTTTATGCCCGTTTCAAAATGTGGTCAAAACGGCGGGCTCGACCGTGCCAAGCTAGTGGTTGAAGTTTGGAAAACTTTTGATGTTTCTCTGATTAAATAGATACTTATGTACCTATAAATGATTTTTGTTAAAAATAAAGATCAAACTATGAGGCAGTTGCAGTTCAAATTTGACCCGCTTCCTATTGAATCAGCGGGAATTTGTTTTTTTCACGAGAGGTGGATCAAAATTTTTGGCACCCAACCATTTTGTCAAATGTGCATTAAATATGGCCTAGTATTTGAGAAAAATGATTTGGTCCAATTTTGCAAGAAATATATGGCAGGTCCTTCACAAAAAACCTCATTTCGTGTACTCGAAAAATGGAAAATGAATTTTCCGTGCAAAGAAAATGAAAACTCCCTTAGGCAACATTGTTTGGAATTCCAATATGCACCCTTGTGCACAATATGAGATCATTTGAACAAACTATGCCATGAATGCGGCCATAAGATTTATCATTTGGCTTGAAAGCCATGAATCCTCACTAATGATAGCTCATTTCTGGGAACAATTTTTTAAAATAATTGCTGTATTATAAGTTTTGAATTTTTACTAGTAACTTGGCCACATATGATGAAACAATGCAAAGGTTTTCCATTTTTTTGATTTTTTTGAATTTTTTAT
>NW_025253210.1:1392-2003 GCF_018294505.1 Triticum aestivum | reverse complement strand
AGTGGATGAAATGATGATACCATGCCAACTTTCAACCTTTTCAGAGTTCATTTCAAATGCTTTTCAATTTTAGGGTCTTATAGCTCAAAATAATTTGTAAATGCATGAAAAATAACAAATGAAGTCAGAAAGGATTGAAAAATGATGATGTGGCTTTGAATGGTGCATCTGAGCACACAAAAAGTCAGGAGTTCAAATAAGTTTTAAAAAATGAAATCCCTTTGTAACAGATGAGTTTCCGTATGAAATCCTGATACTTTGAAAGAGGTTGTCCGTTTTGTACACGAAGTGCATCCAGTTTTTGCCGTAACCCTCTCAACTTTCTTGCACATGCTATGTGGATGAAATGATTATACCTTGCAAACTTTCAACCTTTTCAGAGTTCATTTGAAATGCTTTTCAATTTTTGGGTCTTATAGCTCAAAATAATTAGTAAATGCATGAAAAATAACAAATGAAGTCAGAAAGGATTGAAAAATGATGATGTGGCTTTGAATGGTGCATTTTGAACACACAAAAAGTCGGGAGTTCAAATAAGTTTTAAAAAGTGAAATCCGTTTGTAACAGACGAGTTTCCGTACGAAATCCTGATACTTTGAAAGAGATTGTCC
>NW_025253210.1:673-1353 GCF_018294505.1 Triticum aestivum | reverse complement strand
TTGTACACGAAGTGCATCCAGTTTTTGCCGTAACCCTCTCAACTTTCTTGCACATGCTATGTGGATGAAATGTTGAAACCATGCCAACTTTCAACCTTTTCAGAGTTCATTTGAAATGGTTTTCAAGTTTAGGGTCTTATAGCTCAAAATAATTAGTAAATGCATGAAAAATAACAAGTGAAGTCAGAAAGGATTGAAAAATGATGATGTGGCTTTGAATGGTGCATTTTGAACACACAAAACGTCAGGAGTTCAAATAAGTTTTAAAAAATGAAATCCCTTTGTAACAGACGAGTTTCCATATGAAATCCTGATACTTTGAAAGAGATTGTCCATTTTGTACACGAAGTGCATACAGTTTTTGCCGTAACCCTCTCAACTTTCTTGCACATGCTATGTGGATGAAATCATGATACCATCCCAACTTTCAACCTTTTCAGAGTTCATTTGAAATGCTTTTCAATTTTAGGGTCTTATAGCTCAAAATAATTAGTAAATGCATGAAAAATAACAAATGAAGTCAGAAAGGATTGAAAAATGATGATGTGGCTTTGAATGGTGCATCTGAACACACAAAAAGTCAGGAGTTCAAATAAGTTTTAAAAAATGAAATCCCTTTGTAACAGACGAGTTTCCGTATGAAATCCTGATACTTTGAAAGAGGTTGTCCGTTTTGTACA
>NW_025253210.1:0-663 GCF_018294505.1 Triticum aestivum | reverse complement strand
AATGATGATACCATGCCAACTTTCAATCTTTTAAGAGTTCATTTGAAATGCTTTTCAATCTTAGCGTCTTATAGCTCAAAATAATTAGTAAATGCATGAAAAATAACAAATGAAGTCAGAAAGGATTGAAAAATGATGATGTGGCTTTGAATGGTGCATTTTGAACACACAAAACGTTAGGAGTTCAAATAAGTTTTAAAAAATGAAATCCCTTTGTAACAGACGAGTTTCCGTATGAAATCCTGATACTTTGAAAGAGATTGTCCGTTTTGTACACGAAGTGCATCCAGTTTTTGCCGTAACCCTCTCAACGTTCTTGCACATGCTATGTGGATGGAATGATGATACCATGCCAATTTTCAACCTTTTCAGAGTTCATTTGAAATGCTTTCAATTTTAGGGTCTTATAGCTCAAAATAATTAGTAAATGCATGAAAAATAACAAATGATGCCAGAAAGGATTGAAAAATGATGATGTGGCTTTGAATGGTGCATTTTGAACACACAAAAAGTCAGGAGTTCAAATAAGTTTTAAAAAATGAAATCCCTTTGTAACTGACGAGTTTCTGTATGAAATCCTGATACTTTGAAAGAGCTTGTCCGTTTTGTACACGAAGTGCATCTAGTTTTTGCCGTAACCCTCTCAACTTTCTTGGACATGCT
>NW_025253209.1:0-2003 GCF_018294505.1 Triticum aestivum | reverse complement strand
GGGGGGGTAGCAATGCCATCAGAGCGTCGCACCGGGCCCTCATACATGCGGAGTGGTGTGGTGGCATGTCCGAAGAGGCGGGACGCGTCTCCGGGGCGTGGCCCCCCTCACGGACGGCGATGACACGGTAGTAGACGTTCTGCGGTAACGATGCGGCGTCAATATTACTAAATACTCGGAGCGCGATAAAATCATGATTTTTTTTGCACGACGTGGGCACATGTGCTATAGGAACGATGGTATTTTTTCATAATTTTTGGTGATGGAGAAGTATCCGAAAAATTCCCTCTACGCGGATTGCCCTTCGCGCGTCTACGGCTGTGGCCGGCGGCCTCCGGGGGCTAGCATGCCGCCAAATCTTGCGCTGGCGGCCTCTCACAAGTCTGGAAGTGTTGTCGCGGTTGCAAACGCCTGGCACGCGTGTCCGGGGTGTGCCCCCCTCACGGACGGCGCTGCCGCCGGCACCTGGAGGGGGGAAACGGACGCGTGGGGTCTACACGGAGGGGATCTTGCTGTGGGTCTGCCCCGGATGTTGCTCCAATGTGTTCCTATGGGCTGACCTAACACAACCAGGTGGGGAGGTCCATTGGTCAAAGCCCGTCCGTGCAAAGTCAAAGGGGTAGATCCCGTGGTCAAACGCTACAGGGTTAGGCGAGACGGGGGCACTGGGGGGTAGCAATGCCATCGGAGCGTCGCACCGGGCCCTCATACATGCGGAGTGGTGTGGTGGCATGTCCAAAGAGGCGGGACGCGTCTCCGGGGCGTGGCCCCCCTCACGGACGGCGATGACACGGTAGTAGACGTTCTGCGGTAACGACGCCGCGTCAATATTACTAAATACTCGGAGCGCGATAAAATCATGATTTTTTTTGCACGACGTGGGCACATGTGCTATAGGAACGATGGTATTTTTTCATAATTTTTGGTGATGGAGAAGTATCCGAAAAATTCCCTCTACGCGGATTGCCCTTCGCGCGTCTACGGCTGTGGCCGGCGGCCTCCGGGGGCTAGCATGCCGCCAAATATTGGGTCGACCGCCTCTCTCAAGTCTGGAAGTGTTGTCGCGGTTGCAAACGCCCAGCACGCGTGTCCGGGGTGTGCCCCCCTCACGAACGGCGCTGCCGCCGGCACCTGGAGGGAGGAAACGGACGCGTGGGGTCTACACGGAGGGGATCTTGCTGTGGGACTTCCCCGGATGTTGCTCCAAAGTGTTCCTATGGGCTGACCTAACACAACCGGGTGGGGAGGTCCATTGGTCAAAGCCCGTCCGTGCAAAGTCAAAGGGGTAGATCCCGTGGTCAAACGCTACAGGGTTAGGCGGGACGGGGGCACTGGGGGTAGCAATGCCACCGGAGCGTCGCACCGGGCCCTCATACATGCGGGGTGGTGTGGTGGCATGTCCGAAGAGGTGGGACGCATCTCCGGGGCGTGGCCCCCCTCACGGACGGCGATGACACGGTAGTAGACGTTCTGCGGTAACGATGCAGCGTTAATATTACTAAATACTCGGAGCGCGATAAAATCATCATTTTTTTTGCACGACATGGGCACATGTGCTATAGGAACAATGGTATTTTTTCATAATTTTTGGTGATGGAGAAGTATCCGAAAAATTCCCTCCACGCGGATTGCCCTTTGCGCGTCTACGGCTGTGGCCGGCAGCCTCCGGGGGCTAGCATGCCGCCAAATCTTGCGCCGGCGGCCTCTCACAAGTCTGGAAGTGTTGTCGCGGTTGCAAACGCCCGGCACGCGTGTCCGGGGTGTTCCCCCCTCACGAACGGCGCTGCCGCCGGCACCTGGAGGAGGGAAACGGACGCGTGGGGCCTACACGGAGGGGATCTTGCTGTGGGACTTCCCCGGATGTTGCTCCAAAGTGTTCCTATGGGCTGACCTAACACAACCGGGTGGGGAGGTCCATTGGTCAAAGCCCGTCCGTGCAAAGTCAAAGGGGTAGATCCCGTGGTCAGACGCTACAGGGTTAGGCGGGACGGGGGCACTGGGGG
>NW_025253208.1:0-2003 GCF_018294505.1 Triticum aestivum | reverse complement strand
TCTACGCCTGAGCCGCCAACCAAGCTCGTCGGCGCCAGGCACCGGCGGGGGAAAGGGAAAGGAGACCCGACCCTGGGCCCGCACGTCAGCCACCAGCGCCTCCGTCATCGCCAAGCCAGTAGCTCACTGCTGACGCCGCAGCGGTCGGGCAGCTACTGTTACTAGTACTCTACTAGCCAGCCGAGCGCACGGGCGGGCGGCGAGGTTGATTCGTCAGAAAGGGAGGGGGCTAAGTGAAAAACTCACGGCGCTGACCAGCCAGGCCACTTGGCATCCACTTGGCGAGTTCTGGTTGGCTGTGGACTAAACTTGCACATCCATGACAAGTTCAGGGACCAAATAATCCACTTTTGCAACTTCAAGGACCAAACCATCACCTGACATGCAAGTTCAGGGACCTGCAGTGCTATTACCTCCTCACATAAGGTCCTTTTTCTACTAGTGCGAGTGACGTGGCACGAGAGATGAAACACAACATGTATATTTTTGATTTCGGACTGACTAATCCTCTGATATAGTTGGTAAGATGAAAACATTTTTTAAGCATGCTGATTTTACTGTTGACTTGCACGCGACACTTGGTTCCATAAACCGACCAATGTTTTATGCTTTTGGTTCCATGGTTATCATCCCCCCTCTTCAGTTATTGTATACTTTCCAGATGAAGGAATGACTCTTTTCATCATTTTAATATCAATCTTTGAGTTTCTTTCTCAATTGGTGTAGCATGTGGTTTGTAATGTGTAGTCGGTACAACATGTTTTTGTTGGGCATTGTATCTTTGCCTATTTTTATAGGTTCGGTAAGCATATATCATAGTAGTATGGTTTTTCACTAGTGTCATTCAATCATTAATTGACTTTGCAGTATCTTGGTAGAAGGTGAATGATGAGGTGGATCACACACACCATATCCTTATAAGGACCATCATTCTCAAACAATACCACAAGGCAAATAACCAATATTGGCGGCAAGCACAGGATAAACCTTTCTTTTCATGAGAAGTAATATGTAACTATAGGACTGAGAGATATTGGGAAATTAGCAGTGAAGCAAATATCCTTGATAATGTTTGCAACAATAAAATCTTGGCACCCAAACGTGTGTGTGGTTCCTAGTCGATGCTGTGGCACTTCCTCATCAAAAAATGAGCTGCAAATTTATTTCATCCTATCCTAATCTTCGTTCGCATCCAGTAGTTCAACCTTAGCTCTCAGTTGAAGAGGTCAACGATGGCCATCTTCTGCTGGCATGTGGGTCGGAGACTAGGCAATACTAGCAGGTTCTTTATCATCCTCACGTTTGGTTCATTTAAACCAAAGGAAGGCTTGTGTCTTTGATATCTCCACAAGTTTGCTGGGGTCAGAGCCGGAGGCAATGGAGGGACGAGCATCTTCAAACTTCAGGACCATCAGCATGACGTTTGGGCGTTGGAGTACCGGATCAAGCTGCCACCAATGGGTACCAGGCGTTTCAATGATCAGGGGGATTGGTGCGCCAAGGTTGTTTCCGAGGAGGGAGACGTTCTTGTCAGCGGTTACGGCCAGTTGTTGCACCGTGACCAAAAAGGAAATGAGATGAAATTTGGTAGCCAACTTCCAGTTTGATGATACCCTAAAAAATCTTCCAGTTTGATGAGGACCTGCAGGTGGTTCTTCCTCATAGCCTTAACGAGAGTTTTATTCAGCATACATTTTTCCGAGAAGACGAACAAGCGATTCCTGTAGACTCTTCCAGAGATCTCATTCTGTGCACCTGAGTAAGTTGTTCTTGGGTTCTCCTTATTCAACCTCGCATAATCTTGAAACAAAAATATAATTATTCTCAATCACAAAACCTGTTCCAGAACTGAGCGATTTGTCAGCACCATGGCTCGGTTTTTCACACTGCGTTATTCAAACAGAACGACCATATAGCTCAGTTTTGCACATTAAGAATTTCAAAACTTGTTAGTTACTTTGTCCACGTGCTTCCTGAGGTCGGAAGATGACTTTGGCCATGTT
>NW_025253207.1:0-2003 GCF_018294505.1 Triticum aestivum | reverse complement strand
GCCCCTATATAAATAGGGGGAGGGAGGGCTGCGCACCCTAGCCCCTGGTGCCTCCCTCTCCCCTCGTAACACCTCTCCCTCTCGCTGAGCTTGGCGAAGCCCTGCCGAGATCACCACTGCTTCCACCACCACGCCGTCGTGCTACTGGATCTCCATCAACCTCTCCTTGCCCCTTCCTAGATCAAGAAGGAGGAGAGGTCTTCCCCAACCGTACATGTGTTGAACGCGGAGGTGCCGTACATTCGGCGCTAGGATCATCGGTGATTTGGATCACAACGAGTACGACTCCATCAACCCCGTTCTCTTGAACGCTTCCGCTTGCGATCTACAAGGGTATGTAGATGCACTCCTTACTCTCGTTGCTAGATGACTCCATAGATTGATCTTGGTGATGCATAGAAATTTTTTATTTTCTGCTACGTTCCCCAACAGTGGTATCAGAGCTAGGTCTATGCGTAGTTTCTATGCACGAGTAGAACACAAAATTGTTGTGGGCGTTGGTTTTGTCAATTTTCTTGCCACTACTAGTATTATCTTGTTTCGGCGGCATCGTGGGATGAAGCGGCCCGGACCGACCTTACACGTACGCTTACGTGAGACAGGTTCCACCGACTTACATGCACTAGTTGCATAAGGTGGCTAGCGGGTGTCTGTCTCACCCACTTTAGTCGGATCGGATTCGATGAAAAGGGTCCTTATGAAGGGTAAATAGAAATTGGCATATCACGTTGTGGTTTTGGCGTAGGTAAGAAACATTCTTGCTAGAAACCTATAGCAGCCACGTAAAAACATGCAACAACAATTAGTGGACGTCTAACTTGTTTTTGTAGCATATGCCTTGTGATGTGATATGGCCAAAAGGATGTGATGAATGAAATGTATGTGATGTATGAGATTGATCATGTTCTTGTAATAGGAATCACGACTTGCATGTCGATGAGTATGACAACCGGCAGGAGCCATAGGAGTTGTCTTTATTTTTGTATGACCTGCGTGTCATTGAATAACGCCATGCAATCACTTTACTTTATTGATAAACACGTTGGCCATAGAAGTAGAAGTAATCGTTGGTGTGACAACTTCATGAAGACACGATGATGGAGATCATGGTGTCATGCCGGTGATGATGATGATCATGGCGCCCCGAAGATGGAGATCAGAAGGAGCAAAACGATATTGGCCATATCATGTCATTATTTGATTGCATGTGATGTTTATCATGTTTTGCTTCTTATTTGCTTAGTACGACGGTAGTAAATAAGATGATCCCTCATAATAATTTCAAGAAAGTGTTCCCCCTAACTGTGCGCCGTTGTGAAAGTTCGCTGTCTCGAAGCACCATGTGATGATTGGGTGTGATAGATTCTAACATTCACATACAACGGGTGTAAGCCAGATTTACACATGCAAAACACTTAGGTTGACTTGACGAGCCTAGCATGTACAGACATGGCCTCGGAACACAAGAGACCGAAAGGTCGAACATGAGTCATATAGAAGATACGATCAACATGAAGATGTTCAGCGATGATGACTAGTCCGTCTCACGTGATGATCGGACACGGCCTAGTTGACTCGGATCATGGGTCACTTAGATGACTAGAGGGATGTCTATCTGAGTGGGATTTCATTATATAATTTGATTAGATGAACTTAATTATCATGAACTTAGTCTAAAATCTTTGTAATATGTCTTGTAGATCAAATGGCCCATGTTGCCCTCAACTTCAACGCATTCCTAGAGAAAACCAAGCTGAAAGACGATGGCAGCAACTATACGGACTGGGTCTGGAACTTGAGGATCATCCTCATAGCTGCCAAGAAAGCATATGTCCTAGATGCACTGCTAGGTGAAGCACCCGTTTTCCCAGCAACTCAGGACATTATGAACGCCTGGCAGTCGCGTAGTGATGATTACTCCCTAGTTCAGTGCGGCATGCTTTACAGCTTAGAACCGGGGCTCCAAAAGCGTTTTGTGCAGCATGGAGCATATGAAATGTTCC
>NW_025253206.1:0-2003 GCF_018294505.1 Triticum aestivum | reverse complement strand
AATTACCTCCTCCATGGGTATGCTGAAACTGTCCTCCCGATTTCGGGGTAAAACGTGGCTTCTGCTGGGCTCCGGAATTATACTTCCCTTGTCCATACTTCCTCTTACGGTTTTCAATCTGCTGCTGCTTCCCTTCAATCATGAGTGCTCTATCTACCAACTCCTGGTAGTTGTTGAAGGTTGCTACCATTAACTGCATGCTCAGCTCATCATTCAGTCCTTCCAGAAACTTCTCCTGCCTGGCTGCATCTGTAGCAACTTCATCTGGGGCATAACGTGCTAACTTACTAAAGTCCTCCACATACTGGCCTACGGTGCGTCCTCCTTGGCGTAGGTTGCGAAACTCACGCTTCTTCATAGCCATAGCTCCTGCTGAAACATGGGCTGTACGAAAAGCTTGTTGAAACTGGTCCCATGTGACAGTGTCAATAGGGTGAGTGGCTGTGTAATTCTCCCACCATGATGCTGCGGGTCCATCAAGCTGATGTGCGGTAAAACGCACTCTCTCCGCATCTGTGCATCCTGCAGTGGTCAACTCCCTTCCAACTTTGCGGAGCCAATCATCTGCAACAATTGGCTCGGTGCTACTGAAAAACACCGGCGGATTTAGCCTCAAGAAATGGGCTAAGTGATCAATAGGTGGTGGTGGTGGTGGGTTGTTGTTGTTGCTGCCTTGGTTCTGTACTAACACTTGCATCAGGGCATTCTGCTGCTGAATCAACTGAGTGATCTCCGGTGGGAAAACAAATCCGGTGTCGCGTCTCGGAGGCATCTGATAGGTTTAGAAAAGATGGGAATTTAGAATAGAATAAGGTCTAGAGAGAAAACACTACCCATATGCTCATGAGACAAACACAATCAATATCACTCAATCAAATCAAACAAGGCATACAATCGATCTAACTATCGTTACAAAGTGCTCGAACTATACTATATATATGGGGGAATACTACTACTGATATGGTGGTCTACTAGAAATTTTGATCAGTCGAAGACTCCATGATATCTGCTCCAGCTTCACCAACAAAGTCATCTTCACTGGGGTCCGAGTCGGTGTCGTCGATGATGATGTAGTTATCCGGGAAAGCGCATTCATCATCTTCTCCTTTTGATGCTGGATTTCCCATGAATACTCCAATCTTCTTCTCTAGGTCGTCATTCTTCCCTACTAGTGCGACGATTTCTTCCAAATAATCCTCGCGTGTAGCCTTGAGTTCATCCTCCAACTCCTGGATCTTGGTTAATGCCTTCTTTAGATCTATCATGTCTGAGCACATCTGGTTCTCCTGGCGACGAATGTGTTGGTTTCGCTCCTAGATGAAAGCTGCAATTGATCCATCCTTCTTGGTGCTAATCATCTCCCATTGCTCGTCTCGGCATCCACAAATCTGATAAATAGTATCCTTAAGCTCCCTGTGGTAGACTTCTCCAATGCGTACCATAGAGATGTGGGCTGCCATGCTCTTCCCTAAACTCCAGGTTGGTGCTTCAAAAGAAAACTTTATAGGCTCAGTGACTGGCGTAAACGTCCTTCCTGGAACTTGAACTTGAATCTTCCAGCTCTCCTCTTCTGGAAATGTGGCGTTGTAGGTTCCGGTGATGCTTGGTATTCCAATGTTTAAGTACTTAGTGACTTCCTTCAAGTGTCGTCCAAAAGGTGTATCTTCATCTGGTTGCATGAACTTATTCCTTGCATCCGCCATTCCTAAAAGAGTAGAAAGTGGAGAGGAGTCAGAAATGAGAAGAGAGTAGTGTTCTAGGGTTTAAGCTTAGTGGTCGTGTCCTACAGTCAACGTGTGCTCTGATACCACCTTTGTAGCGACCAGACCTCAAACAGTCTATGTTGCTGTGCACCAGTGTCATCCCTGGATCAGTAATGCTGACACGCACAGTACAAATGGAGGATTTATAATAGAGTAGCAAATCACACACTTATTACAACGAATATCTCAAAAGAGAATAAGTATGATAAATATGGCTTAAGGCCATCTAATACGATAACA
>NW_025253205.1:0-2003 GCF_018294505.1 Triticum aestivum | reverse complement strand
CTGGTAGGGACAAACGTACCTTTCTGCAGATGCTCTATGATCCGGGCAATCGCATTTGGCCGTAAATTGAAGAAAATCTAGTGGCTATATGCCTTATTCTCCTTGTTTTCGCCGGATGGCATGCTGTAACTCATGCGCGTGAACGCCAAGAACAAAAGGGCATTCCTTGCATTGGTCAATATATATGTGGAAACGATATCTCCTCTATAGAGGACAAGAAATTTTGGGGCAATCAGGCAAAAAGCGCACAAGAAAATGAAGTATTTTCAAGGACTGCCATAGAATGGAGAGATGTTCACTAAAACGGTCATAATTTTGTCATTCGGAGTCTGTGTCAGACCCACAAGTACTCAAACTGCTCGTGGCGAGCGCGCGATCCAGAAAATACTTCTCGCTTGCGCCAGGAGGCCCGGAGTGCCCTGAAATACGGCCTTAAGCAGGACTTTTTGGCCCTGAAAGTCAAAGAACATCATTCGTCGCTGTTTTTCAGACAAGTTTCTGAACCCATTGGCACTTCCTTTTGAAGGAAATTCGAGAGATTATGTTGCTTATAGACATTAGCCCCACTGGTAGGGACAAACGTACCTTTCTGCAGATGCTCTATGATCTGGGCAATCTCATTTGGCCGTAAAATGAAGAAAATCCAGCGGCTATATGCCTTATTCTCCTTGTTTTCGCCGGATGGCATGCTGTAACTCATGCGTGTGAAAGCCAAGAACAAAAGGGCATTCCTGGCATTGGTCAATATATATGTGGAAACGATATCTCCTCTATAGAGGACAAGAAATTTTGGGGCAATCAGGCAAAAAGCGCACGAGAAAATGAAGTACTTTCAAGGACTGCCATAGAATGGAGAGATATTCACTAAACCGGTCATAATTTTGTCATTCGGAGTCCGTGTCGGACCCACAAGTACTCAAACTGCTCGCGTCGAGCGCGTGAATCCAGAAAATACTCCCCGCTTGCGCCAGGAGGCCCGGAGTACCCTCAAATACGGCCTTAAGCAGGACTTTTTGGCCCTGAAAGTCAAAGAACATCATTCGTCGCTGTTTTTAAAACAACTTTCTGAACCCATTGGCACTTCCTTTTGAAGGAGATTCGAGAGATTATGTTGCTTATAGACATTAGCCCCCCTGGTAGGGACAAACGTACCTTTCTGCAGATGCTCTATGATCCGGGCAATCTCATTTGGCCGTAAATTGAAGAAAATCCAGCGGCTATATGCCTTATTCTCCTTGTTTTCGCCGGATGGCATGCTGTAACTCATGCGCGTGAAAGCCAAGAACAAAAGGGCATTCCTGGCATTGGTCAATATATATGTGGAAACGATATCTCCTCTATAGAGGACAAAAAATTTTGGGGCAATCAGGCAAAAAGCGCACAAGAAAATGAAGTACTTTCAAGGACTGCCATAGAATGGAGAAATGTTCACTAAAACGGTCATAATTTTGTCATTCAGAGTCTGTGTCGGACCCACAAGTACTCAAACTGCTCGCGGCGAGCGCGCGATCCAGAAAATACTTCCCGCTTGCGCCAGGAGGCCCGGAGTGCCCTGAAATACGACCTTAAGCAGGACTTTTTGGCCCTGAAGGTCAAAGAACATCATTCGTCGCTGTTTTTCAGACAAGTTTCTGAACCCATTGGCACTTCCTTTTGAAGGAAATTCGAGAGATTATGTTGCTTATAGACATTAGCCCCACTGGTAGGGACAAACGTACCTTTCTGCAGATGCTCTATGATCTGGGCAATCTCATTTGGCCGTAAAATGAAGAAAATCCAGCGGCTATATGCCTTATTCTCCTTGTTTTCGCCGGATGGCATGCTGTAACTCACGCGCGTGAAAGCCAAGAACAGAAGGGCATTCCTGCCATCGGTCAATATATATGTAGAAACGATATCTCCTCTATAGAGGACAAGAAATTTTGGGGCAATCAGGCAAAAAGCGCACGAGAAAATGAAGTACTTTCAAGTACTGCCATAGAATGGAGAGATGTTCACTAAAA
>NW_025253204.1:0-2003 GCF_018294505.1 Triticum aestivum | reverse complement strand
CATACACAAAGGTACGGGTCTCACGACCCAACATTCAAGTCATACAGTCATACAAACCAGCAGCGGAAGTAACTTGTCTGAGTACAGACAACTAGTAAAATAAAAGAGGCTTGGAAAGCCTATCTATACTACATGGTCCTTCACAAGCTCAGGATCACCACCTGGGCCTTTAGCCTACTCGTTGATGTCAACGTCTACATAGAACCCATCAGAAGGGGTTGCAGCGTCTTCTGTAAAATGTAAATTATAGCAACATGAGTACAAAGGTACTCAGCAAGACTTACATCAGATCCTACATACATGCATATTATCAAGAAGGGTTGGTGGAGTTATTGCAGCAAGCCAGCTTTGACTCTTGGCTAGACTATCCTACGATACTCCAACTTGAAATGGTTTTGCGCACACGAGTCCACTACTCACCAATTCAATACACTACCGAGGATCCGCCTCCGTCTTCCTACGGAAGAGTCATCCTCGGCACTCACACTTATCTTGAGGCTTTTAGCAGTTTCCATTTACTTGTCTATGAACTGTATAGGCAACCAAGTAGTCCTTTACCGCGGACGCGGCTATTCGAATAGATTATGATAACCCTGCAGGGGTGTACTTCTTCATAAACGCTCTCACCACTTACCGCCGTTTACACGACATGTACTCGGCAACCTTCAAGCGGAAGCTCAACGTGGGTGTCGGCCATGACCTACCTAATCACCTAAGCCTCCAGTCCAGGTTTATCGCCTATTCAGGTTCCATCCGCAGGGAGTCCGGCCGAGGTTTCCCATACGGCCCCGAACGATGTGAACAGGGTTCCCGAGATACCTAACGGGTATTCGGTACACCCGGCCACGTACCTACCGCATCACAGCCCACCCCTACGGTCAGCGCTGTCCACGGCCTCCAGTAGGCTACAAACACCAGAAACTACTTGCAACTCCTGGACGGAGAACTAGGGTGAATAAGAAGCCGAGAGGGTCCATTGGTTTCGGGCCCAATGCATGGTAGTAGCTGATTCTTAAATCACACATACAGATCTCAGTGCTTAAGGTCGGCTTCAATGAAACAACCCACCATGTACTCCTACATGGCCTCTCATCGATACCTTTACCAAATCGTGTTCACCACACCACTCTCATTACCGACATAATCATTTCACTCTAGCCCATCACCCAGATGAACCAGACCTGACACGACTCTAAGCATAGCAGGCATAGCAAGGTAGGAACGACACATACATATGGCTCAATCAACTCCTACACATGCTAGTGGGTTTCATCTAGTTACTGTGGCAATGACAGGTCATGCAGAGGAAATGGGTTCAACTACCGTAGCACACAGCAGTTTGAACGCGTTGTCTTAATGCAGTAAAAGAGAGCAGGAGCGAGAACATGGGATTGTATCGATATGATCAAATGGTTGGTTTCTTGCCTGATGGTTCGATGCACTGATACGGTTCTTCGTTAGGGTAATCACGGTACTCCTCGGAGGCAGAACCTGTCGCAAAGGACACCGATACACAACCATCACCAAACAATGTGCAACAATATGATGCATGCATGAAACATGGCAATATGAGTGTGTTGGGCTAATGCAACTAAGACCAGAAGGGTTTGAACAAATTTGAATCAAAGATTCAAATTTCAAACTCAAGCATGGCCTTTTAAAGTGCTTTTCCTTGTTCTGCTTAAAACATCAATTTAACTTGTTTGATCATGCATGAAAATAGTACAGATGGATAGATTGGATTTTTCTGATCATTTTCCATATATAATTTGTCCAATTTGGAGTTACAGAATAAAAGTTATGAATTTTTGAAGTTTAAATAATATTCTGGAATTTCCTGATTTAAATTAAATCCAGAAATATAATTATTGCGCCAGCATGACGTCAGCATGACGTCAGTGGTCAACTGCGGCTGGCTGGGGTCAAACCTGACGTGTGGGGGCCACACGTCAGTGACAGGGGGGTTTAACAGGGTTAAATTAATCCTAATTAGGGATTAGTGG
>NW_025253203.1:0-2003 GCF_018294505.1 Triticum aestivum | reverse complement strand
TTCATATCATATAGATTTGTTATGGTAAATGTTTATATTTTTTTATAAACTTGGTCAAACTTTACAAAGTTTGACTTCATTCAAATCTAATATGCAGACTAAATAAAAACGAAGGAAATAATATGTATTACAAGGTAATGGTATAAGAAAGAAAGTCTTGTAGTTAAGCCCAAATGTAGGTGCACCTCTTTATGTCGACCATTCAATTTTGCATCGAAGTTTCGTGCATAAAAGATCCCACCTTTTCAGTTCTCCCAAACAATACAAGATTTGGACTCTGAAGCTGCAGGACAACATCACACAAGTACTACTATGTCTAGAAACTGTTTTGATTTCATTTTTCTAGGTGCAACAGGAATATCTAGAATGGTGATGCTTATATAGATTATATCATTTGAGAAATTTATGTAGCACCAAAAAAATCTGAAGCATTTTCTGGTTGGAGTTCTTGTATGATGTTGACCTTGGTATCAGTCTAACCGATTCAAACCCTAGTCGTCACCCACCACTTCCACCCTGCGCCGCCCCCAGGGCGGTTAGCCGCCATGACCGCCACAGGAGGCCGTGCCGCCCGTACCTAGGGTTTGTCCATCGGTCGTATTGACCGACTGCCCTAGAGAGTCGTTTTCCCTATCCTTTGATTTGGAATTTTGGATTTCTCACCGGTCGCTTTGATCGGCGTTTTCTTTTTGGTTTTTTGATCTAAGATTGGTTTGCGTCACCCGCCGCCGCCATCGACCCCCGCACGCCTCTACTCCGACACCGACGCAACCGGCCGGCCTCTCCTACGACCAGGCAGCCACGCGCGCCCAAGCGGCCCGTCACGGCCAGTCGATGTCTGCGCGTCGGCCCGCCCATCACCCTGCGCCAGCCGTCGCCGCCCTGCTTCGACCGAAACCCCTACATCACCACTCCACCTCTGCCGCGTATGTACGACTGCCTCCACACGGCGCTGCGTTCGCCACTCGGGCGCCGCTCCTGTGCCTGCCCAGGCGTCGGTGCCGACGCGCTCGTCCGCACGTCGTCGCATGCCGATCGTCGTCGCCGGCTTCATCTCGGACTCCACCACCACCCCGCTCCACCGAGCGATGTCCACAAGCTCGCGTGCGATCGGATTGATCACCCGCCCACGCCGCGATCCGCCCCGCCCGCGTTGTGCGACTGATCGGGCCCGTCGGTTGCGCGCCCCAACAGGTCCCGTGAAGATTGTCCCGAGTACAGCGCGCCCCTCCACCGATTGAGCATCGGGTTGCCGCTGCGTCGCCCCGTCGGGCCGCAGCATCGTCACCCCATGGTTCTCTCTGCGGCTACACCGACTCGCCTGCCACCGCTACGTCGCCCATTCGGGTTGTAGCGTCGCGGCACGAGATCCTCGCCGCCGCACCGAGGCCGTCCACGCAGCTGCATCGACTCGCGCACGGACGCTGCATTGCCCCTTCGGGCCGTAGCGTCGCAGCACGCTGTCCACGCCGTCGCCCCGACCCGCATGCTGCCGTTGCGTCGCCCCTTCGGGCCATAGGGTCGCGGCACGCGGTCCACTCTATCGTCCCCGCGCGTTGAATTCCACATGGTATCCGCCGCGCCACCTCTTTGGCGTAGGAACGCCACCTTGTGCGCCGGTCTTCGTCACGCTGTCAGGTTCATCCTCGCCTACTTCGAGCATCACCGCAGTGCTCCTAACCCAGCGGCCGCCGTCAGACCGCGGCCGCCACTCTTCCTTGGTGCCGCTGCCGGTCGCTCACTTGAGTCGTGTCGCCCGTCTACCCCCTTCGTCTTCATCCAACACCAGCCCGTTGCCAGCGTCGCTGTCATCTTCCCTTACCACTTCATCTACTCCGACCAGCGTTGGTAACATCAGCCCCATGCCGATTGACGCCACAACCGTCGTTGAGTCTTCTTCTCTGCAGGCCCCTCCGACTCCTCGACATGGCGTACAACACATGCAGGTCCCTCGTCTACGCATGTCCGGTGCTGGCAACACCGATGCGTGCCTTCGTCCACGA
>NW_025253202.1:0-2003 GCF_018294505.1 Triticum aestivum | reverse complement strand
TGATTTTCTAATCATTTAATGACCGTAATTCAAATTTGAACTACATCTACATGCAACACCTAACCAAAACGGTTTGAATAGTCATATCTGTGTACTTGTGTGCGAGTTAATTACATGTGCAGTAAATTTGAAGGAATTTTCTAACATATTGGTCTCACGACATGGACACATGCATACATATGCATGGAGTGACATGGCATTTTAATTCCAAAAAATAAAAAAATGATCAGAAAAAAATGAAACACTGGTTGATGTAATGTCATGCCACCAAGATGATGTGGTAAAGAAATTGGCATGTTTGACGAAAGTTTGGACACACACCCCTCACAAATCGGAGCAACTCACTAGAAGGTTCGTGGTTCCGAGAGGGAACAATGCATGTTTGATGACGAACGGGAGATAGCTTCCCCTTACGGCCTTCAAATTTTTTTCTACGTTTTACGTGCACTAATACAACTGTCATGTGAAAATTTGGAAAATTTCGGGGGTCATTTGACCTTTTAAAGACATTCAAGTCATTTTCTAACCATTTAATGACCGTAATTCAAATTTGAACTACATCTACATGCAACACCTAACCATAACGGTTTGAAAAATCATATTTTTGTGTACTTGTGTGCGAGTTAAAAAATCATCAGACGATGTAAATATCTGGTGTTCAAAAAACAAAATGTGAAGATCTGGCAAGACAACCGGCCCCCACACGATTGACACTCTATCTCGCGGCTCTAGGTTTGGTAGGTGAGTGGCGAGGATCATTAATCAGACACGGTTCCGTATTGGAAACCATCAGCTATTATGTTCACACACGGATTTTGCTGCGGGAATCGTGTGTAATTCAAACTACGGTACTCGTAAATTCCGGCGACCGGCATGTGTACTGTCCCCGTTGATCTAGATTCCGGCCGCCAATAAATACTACCTTGCTCATGTCGTCCCGCTTGCATTCTCATCTACATCCTCCCCTCGCTCGCCCTCTCCCTCCCTCCCTCCCTCCCTCTCTCTCTCCCTCTCTCAAATCTCTGCCATGGCACCGCCGGTCTGCCCACGCGCTGACGAGGAGTCGCCGCCCCCCTGAGGACGCTCACTTGATTAGCAGCGACGAGGACCCCTATGCGCCACCTGACGAGGTTGTGCTGGACCCCCCAACTTTGGATTGGTTTTGGGGCCAGTACAATCTTTATCTGTGGGAGTCGCTGCCGCCGGCTGAGAAAGCCAGGCAAGTGGCGTTCAAGAAGGAGATGGCGGAGGAGGAAGCTAGGTACCAGGTGGCCTATGAAGCCCGTGATGCCGACTGGAAAAAGGAGGCGGAGAAGCTTTGGGGACGGGCGCGTCGTCGTGCCGAGGAGGTGTACGAAGATGAGAACTTCGCGAGGAAGGTCATAGGCGATGGGCGCCTCGTCGCTGCATGGAGGTGGGCCGATAAGCTCCAGCGTGCCACCGACGAGGAGCTCTGGTGGGCGCCCAATGAAATGGCAAGATCGGCTGCGTGCATCCGCCAGCAAGAGGCAGATCAGTACGTCAAGCATTGCGAGGCGGAGGAGGCGCAGTACTGCCTCCGCACCTGGAGGACGCCGCGTACCAGGGAGTTGCTGGTGAGGGGCTGCCGGAATACTGGCCCCAGGAGGGATTATTAGTTTTAGTATTGTTCATTTTCAAATTTATGCATGGTACCTAGTAGTTAAGTATCATCACACATGCTTGGAAAAGGTGGATGTGCTACGGGCTGCGCTTGTCGCCTCCATGTGTCATGCGCCGCCTATGCACAATATCGCTGGGTGGCGGGAAACAGGTGAGGAAATGGCGGGAAACAGTGGCGTGTTCATAAAACACCATCAATTAATGAAAACTTAGCATAGAAGGAACATCGAGCTAGCACAAGAAGTAGATGATGATCAGATGAACACGGACCACACTAGGG
This sequence comes from Triticum aestivum, assembly GCF_018294505.1. Lineage (NCBI taxonomy): Eukaryota > Viridiplantae > Streptophyta > Magnoliopsida > Poales > Poaceae > Triticum > Triticum aestivum. Next base: position 82 of record NW_025253202.1, on the reverse strand, counting down.
AGCCCGTAGGTGATGAATTCATCAATCCCAAATGGTTGAATACTAGCAAACTTTTACCCACAACACACATGACCTATTCCAT
>NW_025253201.1:0-2003 GCF_018294505.1 Triticum aestivum | reverse complement strand
GAGAGGCTACTAAAGATAAACAACTAGATAGTCAGATCCCACACATACCAAGCATTTCAATCATACACACAATATGCTCGATATGTGCAATACAACGAAACATCACAACATGACTCTACGACACAAGTACTTTATTTAAGGCTCAGGGAGCCATACATAACATACACCAAGGTACGGGTCTCACGACCCAACATACAAGTCATACAGTCATACAAACCAGCAGCGGAAGTACATTGTCTGAGTACAGACAACTAGTAAAATAAAAGAGGCTTGGAAAGCCTAGCTATACTACGTGGTCCATCACAAGCTCAGGGTCACCACCTGGGTCTTTAGCCTACTCGTTGATGTCAACGTCTACATAGAACCCATCAGAAGGGGTTGCAGCGTCTTCTGTAAAATGTAGATTATAGCAACATGAGTACAAAGGTACTCAGCAAGACTTACATCAGATCCTGCATACATGCATAGTATCAAGAAGGGTTGGTGGAGTTATTGCAGCAAGCCAGCTTTGACTCTTGGCTAGGCTATCCTACGATACTCCAACTTGAAATGGTTTTGCGCACACGAGTCCACTACTCACCACTTCAATACACTACCGAGGATCCACCTCCGTCTTCCTACGGAAGAGCCATCCTTGGCACTCACACTTATCTTGAGGCTTTTAGTGGTTTCCATTTACTTGTCTATGAAATGTATAGGCAACCAAGTAGTCCTTTACCGCGGACGCGACTATTCGAATAGATCATGTTAACCCTGCAGGGGTGTACTTCTTCATACATGTTTCCACCACTTAGCGTCTGCACACGACATGTGCTCGGCAGACTTCAAGCGAAAGCCGACGTGGGTGTAGACCACGACCTACCTAAACACTTAAGCCTCTAGTCCAGGTTTATCGCCTATTCAGGTTCCATCCACAGGGAGTCCGGCCGAGGTTTCCCATACGGCCCCGAACGATGTGAACAGGGTTCCCGAGATACCTAACGGGTATTCGGTACACCGTGCCACGTACCTACCGCATCACAGCCCACCCCTACGGTCAGCGCTGTCCACGGCCTCCAGTAGGCTACAAACACCAAAAACTACTTGCAACTCCTGGACAGAGAGCTAGGGTGAATAAGAAGTCGAGCGGGGTCATATTTCAGGGCCCAATGCATGGTAGTAGCTGTATCTTAAATCACATATACAGATCTCAGTGCTTAAGGTCGGCTTCAATGAAACAACCCACCATGTACTCCTACATGGCCTCTCATCGATACCTTTACCAAATCGTGTTCACCACACCACTCTCATTTCCGACATAATCATTTCACTCCAGCCCATCACCCAGATGAACCAGACCTGACACGACTCTAAGCATAGCAGGCATAGCAAGGTAGGAACAACACATACATAGGGCTCAATCAACTCCTACACATGCTAGTGGGTTTCATCTAGTTACTGTGGCAATGACAGGTCATGCAGAGGAAATGGGTTCAACTACCGTAGCACACAGCAGTTTGAATCGCATTGTCTTAATGCAGTAAAAGAGAGCAGGAGCGAGAACATGGGATTGTATCGATATGATCAAATGGTTGGTTGCTTGCCTGATGGTTCGATGCACTGATACGGTTCTTCGTTAGGGTAATCACGGTACTCCTCGGAGGCAGAACCTGTCGTAAAGGACACCGATACACAACCATCACCAAACAATGTGCAACAATATGATGCATGCATGAAACATAGCAATATGAGTGTGTTGGGCTAATGCAACTAAAACCAGAAGGGTTTGAACAAATTTGAATCAAGGATTCAAATTTCAAATTCAAATATGGCCTTTTAAAGTGCTTTTCCTTGTTCTGCTTGAAACATCAATTTAACTTGTTTGATCATGCATGAAAATAGTACAGATGGATAGATTGGATTTTTCTGATCATTTTTCATATATAATTTGTCCAATTTGGAGTTACAGAATAAAAGTTATGAATTTTTGAAGTTTAAATAATATTCTGGAATTTCCTGATTTA
>NW_025253200.1:0-2003 GCF_018294505.1 Triticum aestivum | reverse complement strand
CAATCTACTCTTGAAGTTGAGGAGGCAAGGATTCCAATATGATATTCAGGCTGACAGGCTTTCGACTGAGTGCATCGGCGACCACGTTGGCCTTACCCGGGCGGTAATTTATTCCAAGATCATCATCCTTGACTAACTCAAGCCACCTTCGTTGACGGTGATTTAAATCTGGTTGAGTAAATATATGCTTGAGACTCTTGTGATCGGTAAAAATTTGGCACCTCTTCATGATGAGATAGTGTCTCCAAATTTTTAGAGCATGAACCACCACGGCCAATTCCAGATCATGAGTGGGATAATTTCCCTCGTGGGGTCATAGCTGTCGCGGTGCATAGGCTACTACCTTGCCATCTTGCATAAGTACGCATCCAAGTCCTTGTCTGGAGGCATTGCAGTACACATCAAAACTGCGGTAGATATTTGGAAGAGTTAACACTGGTGCAGTCGTCAGCCATACCTTTAGCTCATTGAAACTTTTCTCACAGTCCTCAGTCCATTCAAACTTCTTATCCTTTTTGAGCAGCTCCGTCATGGGTTTAGCAATCTTGGAAAACCCTTCAATGAAATGACGGTAGTAACCGGCCAATCCGAGAAAACTCTGAATCCTGTGATACAGTTGTAGGGGGCAACCAATCGAGCACATACTTTACTTTGCTTGGGTCCACGGCTACCCTCGAAGGATAGCACATGTCCAAGAAATCCAACCTGCTTGAGTCAAAATTCGCATTTACTGAATTTGGCGTATAGCTGATGGTCATGGAGTCGTTGTAACACTGCTCGGAGGTGATCTTTGTGATCTTCTTCACTCCTTGAGTAAATAGGTATGTCGACGATGAAGACTACCACGAACTTATCGAGGAAGTCCATGAATACTTTCTTCATCATATGCATGAAGAAAGCAGGGGCGTGGGTGAGACCAAAGGACATAACTGTATATTCATAAAGACCATACCGAGTGGTAAAGGCGGTCTTAGGAATATCTTCCTTTTTAATCTTGAGCTGATGATATCCCGTCCATAAATCAACCTTGGAGAATACCTTGGCCCCACTGAGCTGATCAAACAAATCATCAATCCTTGGCAGAGGATATTTGTTTTTGATGGTGACATCATTTAGCTGACGGTAATCCACACACATGCGGAGGCTGCCATCCTTTTTGTCCACGAAGATAGCAGGTGATCCCCATGGTGAAGAGCTAGGACGGATATATCCTTTCTGGAGCATTTCATCAAGCTGTTTCTTTAGCTCCACTAATTCTGATGAGGGCATCCGGTAATACTTCTTGTATAACGGTGCGGTTCCGGGCACAAGATCTATTGCAAACTCAAGCTCTTGATCTGGTGGCATGCCTGGCAGCTCTTCTAGAAATACATCAGGAAACTCACTGACCACAGGAATTAATTCCAATTCAGCCACAACGGTGAAGGTCATTTGTTTCTTGGGTATGCTTCCGCGAGCATAGAATTTGGTAGTCTGCCCCTCCCGATTGGTCAAATTGACTTCTTGGGTCGCGCAATTTATGCATACTTGGTATTAAGTCAGCCAATTCATACCCAAGATAACATCCAGTTTAGCAGACTCAATAATTATCAAAGAAGTTGAAAAGCAGACTCCATTGATATTGATTTATAGATTATGGCAGACCAGATTGTTCTTGATTAAGGATCCCGGGGTTTTTACCAGCATATTCTTGCCCAAAAGCGAACAAGGAAATTTGTTTTGGGCAACAAAACTCTGAGAGATAAAAGAGTGGGAAGCCCCAAAGTCAGATAAAATTACTGCAGGTATGTCGTTAACAAGAAACATACCAATGACGACTCCGGGGTTTTCTTGGGCTTCATCTGCGGAGAGGTGATAAACGTGCTCAGTGATGTTTTGTTGGTCCGGGCATGATTCCATAAAGTTGACTTGTCGCCTGAATAGAGCATTTGCCTTGCTGTTCTTGGGACACTGTCTGGCATAATGTCTGGTTTGCCCACAACTGAAGCAAGCATTGATGCGCT
>NW_025253199.1:0-2003 GCF_018294505.1 Triticum aestivum | reverse complement strand
GTCACTTTATATTGCCACTTGTGATATGGACCTTTATTATATAGTCTGTCGCTTTTATTTCTTCCATATCACACGATCGTATAAAGTTTATTTTCTCCCACACTAATAAGTCATACATATTTAGAGAGGAATTTTTATTGCTTTGCACCGATGACAACTTACTTGAAGGATCTTATTCAATCCATAGGTAGGTATGGTGGACTCTCATGGCAAAACTGGTTTAAGGGTATTTGGAAGCATAAGTAGTATCTCTACTTGGTGCGATGAATTTGGCTAGCATGAGGGGGAAAGGCAAGCACAACCATGTTGGATGATCCATGACAATATAATTTATCTCAGATGTAAGAAAACATAACCCATTACGTTGTCTTCCTTGTCCAATGTCAACTCTTTAGCATGTCATATTTTAATGAGAGCTCACAATCATAAAAGATGTCCAAGATAGTATATTTATATGTGAAGACCTCTCTTTCTTTATTACTTCCTGTTAATTGCAATGATGACCAAAACTATGTTTGTCAACTCTCAACAACTTTTATTCATCATACTTTTTCTATGTGAGCTCATTACTCTCCATAAGATCCATATGCTCTCTTTTATTCTTTTTATTTCTTTCTCTTTCCTTTTATTCACTTAGGATCATGGCAAAATAATCAAGCCCTTGGCTCAACACTAATCTTTATTATATATAGCTCACGAACTCGATTACATAGAGGGATCATAAAGAAAAACTCACAACTAGATCATACTAAGAACTTTTATTCTACTAGATCAAGATATTACCAAAAGGATCAAACTAAGAAAAACGGTAAAGATAAAAGTGATGGTGATACGATACCGGGGCACTCCCCCAAGCTTGGCAGTTGCCAAGGGGAGTGCCCATACCAGATATTCAGTTCTTCTTTGTTGGTGAAGAAGATGGTGGTTTTGTTGATGGCGTAGGCTTCTTCCTTAATTTGCGCTTGAGGACAGAATTTTGGTCCCTTAGGTCCTCGATCTCCTGCTCCAGGCTCAGTATATTTTTGCATAGTTCCTGTTTGTTTTCCTGCAAGAGGCGAAAAGGGATAAACTCGATCTTAGGTTTCTTTACTCTATTAGGGAGGCTTGGATTTTTGAACTCCACATGCATGTCCCCAGGTTGAGGTAGTGGGACTTCATCCTCATTTGAGCTCGTCTCCTCCTTTCCCTTAGGTTCATAGTCCTCTTCTTCTTCCGTAGTCCAACCACAATGCTCCACATCCCCATAGACTTTAGGATCGGCAAGGTAATCAGCCACATAGCTCTCTCCTTCCGAATCCTGGGATGACATGTTGCTCAAATCTGCAACAGGACAGCTCGAAACAAAGACAGAAGATATTTGCGTGATACGGGAGTCAAAACCCTCGGGAGATTATATAATGAAATTTTACCGACCAAAATACGTGTCATGTAAGAAAACGGAGTCCGGAGAGCGCGTGAGGTGCCCACGAGGCAGGGGGCGCCCAGTAGGGTAGGGCGCGCCCTCCACCCTCATGGAGGCCTCGTGTCCTTCCCGGACTGCTTCTTATTTTTGTAATTTTCTAAATATTCCAAAACGGAGAAATATTGCCTTAAAAACTGTTTTGGAGTCGGTTTACTTACCGTACCACATACCTATTCCTTTTCGGAGTCTGAAACATTCCGGAAAGTGTCCCCTATGTATTCCTCCGGGGTTACGATTTCAATAACATTGGTTTCAACATTTATGGGATTACCTGAGATATAATGTTTGATTCTTTGACCGCTCACCACCTTTGGATTTGTGCCTTCGAAGTTGTTGAATTTTATGGCACCGGAACGATAGACCTCCTCGATAACGTAAGGACCTTCCCATTTAGAGAGAAGTTTTCCTGCAAAAAATCTTAAACGAGAGTTGTATAGCAATACATAATGAAGTTTTCCTACTTAGTCATCTTGCGGCTTGACACCGCACTGATTGACGATGTGAGTCGTACTTGAGTGGTTTGTGGGGCGGTTGTGCCCCC
>NW_025253198.1:0-2004 GCF_018294505.1 Triticum aestivum | reverse complement strand
CTGTTTTCTATAAGCAGATGGCAAAGACGTTCTTTGCCATCAGCTGGCGGATGGCAAAGAGCTGGCTGATGGCAAATTCCTAGTTTCCAGTAGTGACGTAAGTATTGGTGATTAAGAGATAGTGATCGATCCGGTCGTGGAAGAACTCGGTGAGGCCTGCATTTTCGATCAAAGAATAAAAGTCTTCATAAATCCCGGCTTCTCTCAAGAAATCGTCATAGGGCCATTCACACGGACGTACTTCCGCTATGCGAGGAAGATTATACTTGGCCTTTTCCTTCTCTTTAGCTTGTTTTTCATGGGAGCCTTGCCTAGAAGAGCCCCTCAAAAATCTCCTTCACATTTTCTGAAATTTTAGTAACTTCAAAATAAAAGTGAATAAAACTAAATAAGATTGGTAGCAACTACTCCTACAAGTGCCTAGAGCCTATATCATGCATTAGAATTGCTTGGGACCTCATAAATTTGACATGCAAGCCCAAGAACGGGGTAAGCTATGCAGCAAAAATTTGCAATGAATAAAGCACTAGAACAAAAACTAATTGGACCAATGGAGGAGTCACATACCAAGCAACAATCTCCCAAAGCAGTTTTGTGAATGTAGCTTTGAGCAAGGAGATCAAAAATTGCAGCAAAATGAGCTAGAACTCATGCTTGAGCTGGATGGTGATTTTTTGGGAAGAAGATGGAGTGTGTGGGTGCAAGAATAAGTGGAGGGGGGCCACCGTGGGCCCACGAGACAGGGGGCACGCCCAGGGGGTGTGGGCACGCCCTCCACCCTCGTGGCCTGGTGCTTGCCCCTCCTGCATTGTTTCCAGTGCCTAAAATCCTCAGATATTCCATAAAAAATCATACTAAATTTGCAGGGCAATTGGAGCACTTTTATTTTCAGGATATATTTTTTATTGCACGGATAAATCAGAAAACAGACAGATAATACTATTTTTGCTTTATTTATTCTAAATAACAGAAAGTAAAAAGAGGGTACAGAAGGTTGTGTCTTCTAGTTTCATCCATCTCATGATCATCAAAATGAATCCACTAACAAGGTTGATCAAGTCTTGTTAACAAACTCATTCCAAATAACACGGAACTGGAGAAATTTCGAAAAACACTAGGTTACCTCAACAGGGATATGAACATCCGCAACAATAAGAATATATATTATACTTTTTCTTGACAGTAGGAAGAGTAAATTCAAAACCTCCAAAAATGATAGTTGGAACTTTTCCAATAGAATTGATGCTATGAACTTGAGATTGTTTCCTTGGAAAGTGTACCATATGCTCAGTACCATTAACATGAAAAGTGACATTGCCTTTGTTGCAATCAATAACAGCCCCTGCAGTATTCAAAAAGGGTCCACCAAGGATAATCGACATACTATCATCCTCGGGAATATCAAGAATAACAAAGTCCGTTAAGATAGTGACGGTGGCAACCACAACAGGCACATCCTCACAAATACCGACAGGTATAGTAGTTGATTTATTAGCCATTTGCAAAGATATTTCAGTAGGTGTCAACTTATTCAATTCAAGTCTACGATATAAAGAGAGAGGCATAACACTATTACCGGCTCCAAGATCAAATAAAGCAGTTTTAACATAATTTCTTTTTATGGAGCCTTGTATGGTTGGTACCCCTGGATCTCCAAGTTTCTTTGGTATTCCACCCTTAAAAGTGTAATTAGCATGCATGGTGGAAATTTCAGCTTTCGGTATCTTTCTTTTATTTGTAATCATATCCTTCATATACTTAGCATAAGGATTTAATTTAAGCATATCAGTTAAGCGCATACGTAAGAAGATAGGTCTAATCATTTCAGCAAAGCGCTCAAAATCCTCATCATCCTATTTCTTGGATGGTTTAGGAGGAAAGGGCATGGGTTTCTGAACCCATGGTTCTCTTTCTTTACCGTGCTTCATAGCAACAAAATCTCTCTTATCATAACGTTGATTCTTTGATTGTGGGTTATCAAGATCAACAGCAGGTTCAATCTCT
>NW_025253197.1:0-2004 GCF_018294505.1 Triticum aestivum | reverse complement strand
CTGTTTTCTATAAGCAGATGGCAAAGACGTTCTTTGCCATCAGCTGGCGGATGGCAAAGAGCTGGCTGATGGCAAATTCCTAGTTTCCAGTAGTGACGTAAGTATTGGTGATTAAGAGATAGTGATCGATCCGGTCGTGGAAGAACTCGGTGAGGCCTGCATTTTCGATCAAAGAATAAAAGTCTTCATAAATCCCGGCTTCTCTCAAGAAATCGTCATAGGGCCATTCACACGGACGTACTTCCGCTATGCGAGGAAGATTATACTTGGCCTTTTCCTTCTCTTTAGCTTGTTTTTCATGGGAGCCTTGCCTAGAAGAGCCCCTCAAAAATCTCCTTCACATTTTCTGAAATTTTAGTAACTTCAAAATAAAAGTGAATAAAACTAAATAAGATTGGTAGCAACTACTCCTACAAGTGCCTAGAGCCTATATCATGCATTAGAATTGCTTGGGACCTCATAAATTTGACATGCAAGCTCAAGAACGGGGTAAGCTATGCAGCAAAAATTTGCAATGAATAAAGCACTAGAACAAAAACTAATTGGACCAATGGAGGAGTCACATACCAAGCAACAATCTCCCAAAGCAGTTTTGTGAATGTAGCTTTGAGCAAGGAGATCAAAAATTGCAGCAAAATGAGCTAGAACTCATGCTTGAGCTGGATGGTGATTTTTTGGGAAGAAGATGGAGTGTGTGGGTGCAAGAATAAGTGGAGGGGGGCCACCGTGGGCCCACGAGACAGGGGGCACGCCCAGGGGGTGTGGGCACGCCCTCCACCCTCGTGGCCTGGTGCTTGCCCCTCCTGCATTGTTTCCAGTGCCTAAAATCCTCAGATATTCCATAAAAAATCATACTAAATTTGCAGGGCAATTGGAGCACTTTTATTTTCAGGATATATTTTTTATTGCACGGATAAATCAGAAAACAGACAGATAATACTATTTTTGCTTTATTTATTCTAAATAACAGAAAGTAAAAAGAGGGTACAGAAGGTTGTGTCTTCTAGTTTCATCCATCTCATGATCATCAAAATGAATCCACTAACAAGGTTGATCAAGTCTTGTTAACAAACTCATTCCAAATAACACGGAACCGGAGAAATTTCGAAAAACACTAGGTTACCTCAACAGGGATATGAACATCCGCAACAATAAGAATATATATTATACTTTTTCTTGACAGTAGGAAGAGTAAATTCAAAACCTCCAAAAATGATAGTTGGAACTTTTCCAATAGAATTGATGCTATGAACTTGAGATTGTTTCCTTGGAAAGTGTACCATATGCTCAGTACCATTAACATGAAAAGTGACATTGCCTTTGTTGCAATCAATAACAGCCCCTGCAGTATTCAAAAAGGGTCCACCAAGGATAATCGACATACTATCATCCTCGGGAATATCAAGAATAACAAAGTCCGTTAAGATAGTGACGGTGGCAACCACAACAGGCACATCCTCACAAATACCGACAGGTATAGTAGTTGATTTATTAGCCATTTGCAAAGATATTTCAGTAGGTGTCAACTTATTCAATTCAAGTCTACGATATAAAGAGAGAGGCATAACACTATTACCGGCTCCAAGATCAAATAAAGCAGTTTTAACATAATTTCTTTTTATGGAGCCTTGTATGGTTGGTACCCCTGGATCTCCAAGTTTCTTTGGTATTCCACCCTTAAAAGTGTAATTAGCATGCATGGTGGAAATTTCAGCTTTCGGTATCTTTCTTTTATTTGTAATCATATCCTTCATATACTTAGCATAAGGATTTAATTTAAGCATATCAGTTAAGCGCATACGTAAGAAGATAGGTCTAATCATTTCAGCAAAGCGCTCAAAATCCTCATCATCCTATTTCTTGGATGGTTTAGGAGGAAAGGGCATGGGTTTCTGAACCCATGGTTCTCTTTCTTTACCGTGCTTCATAGCAACAAAATCTCTCTTATCATAACGTTGATTCTTTGATTGTGGGTTATCAAGATCAACAGCAGGTTCAATCTCT
>NW_025253196.1:0-2004 GCF_018294505.1 Triticum aestivum | reverse complement strand
TGCTCATATCCACCGCCGCCGGTGAGAGTTGGGAGAGTGGGGGAGAGTGGGGAGAGGGAGCGGTGAGGGGCGGTGAGGCTAATAACTGCCGGCGCTTCAGGAAGCAATGCGGCTTCTCGAGCATGGCCGCGCGCGTGCAGCCACCGCAGCCCACGTGCACCGCTCGGGCCTGGCCCTGGAGAAACTACCGATTCGTGCATTCCCAGGGAGCCAGGCCCATGAGTGCTTTAAGGTCCGTGCCATGCGGGCCAAACAGTGAAAGAAGGCAACCAATCGGCCCGTTTCCGTCCCGCGCGAGCCAGACCGGGCCTCATGCAAGCTAACAGACACGTCCCTAGTACATGGGGATCTCCTCAACTTTCGTCCATATTAGTGTTTCCATTCTGCGCGATAAGCCTTTTTACCAAAAATATACCACTCATATTATAGTGCCATGAAAACGAAGTCCTCCATCATTCCCATAGCAAGCGGGATGTCTAAGATTCGTTGCACAATAACTGGCCAAAAATATTTTGTGATAAGTTGTTCATCTCATTCTCTGTTGTCCACATTGAGTAGGTCGCAAACCTTCATGATCGGAATGTTTCCTCTACTCTTCATCACTTTCATGGCAGGTCTGCTAGGGATCCAAGGGGCCTCCCAGATATTTGTTTGTGATCCATCACTTACTCTCCATCTGTATCCTCTTATAAGGACGTGTTTGGTTGCCTGCATATAGGCCAACCAAGCCCGCCTGGGAAGAAAATGGGTTGTTTGGTTACCTGCTTTCACTGTTTGTCTTTTATAGTACAAACTTAAAGAACCTTGGGGCCAGGCTCGCTGGGAACCTACGAATCGGCAGTTTTTCAACAGCCATGTGCGTGGGATGCACGACGGTGGCGTCGGCTGCACGCGAGGAGCCACACTCAAGACGTCGTGTTGTTTTCCAAAGCACCAGCAATAATTACCCCCACCTTCCCTCACCATTCTACCATTCTCACACCGACAACTGCTATATGAAGATCGGAGAACAGTAAGCCAACCATCGGCCTCCATCACCGGCATCACCAACATCACCTGCAGCACTTCGGCAATGGCGGAAAGCCCTATTTTCATCTCCTCGCTTATGTTTATTATATTCGATCCGCATTTAGATTCGGTCCACCTATTCAATCCACATTCTACGGGAAAGGGGAATCGGGGTAAATAGCCATAAGATTGATCAACACTTCTTCATGAGTACTAAGTAGCGATGGAGTTTAGGTTTTGTTCGGGATTGAGTACAGGTGGAACAGGGATTCGAGGTTAATCTTACACAATAGTAGTAAATCCTAGCCATGATGACCCTAGAAGCGCTTGGAGCGGCGGGGCCTGGCTCCGACACCCTAGCTACCATAGAATGCACCATCTCCTCATCCTTGCCGGTGTTCAGATCGATCGGCATACAACTGTGGCCTGGCTCCAGCGCCCTGACCACCACCTCCACCGCTTCTTCTTCCTCCTCCAACTCTAGACCGATGACCCCCGGTGCCACCATCTTGCCCTCTAACTAGCATCACCGGAATCGGTCTGATTCATGGCCCTGTGCAGGATGTCCACTAACATAGAACCCTTCGCTGGGTTAGAATCAGCGTCTTCAACTCTTTCGCCGTCGCCTTCTTCACCACAACGTCTGCCCTCTTTTGCATGTCTTCGATGCTAGTGAAGTTCGAGCACACTTCCATGGTGTTCTCGAACTTGTTGTGGTCACCGAGCGAGCACCCGAGGAAGAAAGCCCTCCATCCAATGCCCCAAGGGAAGGGGTTAGGGTTGGAGTTCATGGAGATGAAGAGGTGGAAGAGGAGTGAGAGACAAGGAGGCTTAATTGAGTGCGGTGGTCGGTAAGTAGTTAGTGTTTTGCTGAGTAAATATAGGTGTTTTGGAGAGGTGGACGATAGGATTTAATGCCGATCAACCTTTGAACTTTGTGTTGTTCGTAATGCAGAATTTTGTGATGCTCATAATGCAGATCGACACGGAGAACAA
>NW_025253195.1:1494-2004 GCF_018294505.1 Triticum aestivum | reverse complement strand
AAACTCGTCTGTTACAAAGGGATTTCATTTTCTAAAACTTATTTGAACCCCTGACTTTTTGTGTGTTCAAAATGCACCATCCAAAGCCACATCATCATTTTTCAATGCTTTCTGACTTCATTTGTTATTATTCATGCATTTACTAATTATTTTGAGCTATAAGACCCTAAAATTGAAAAGCGTTTCAAATGAACTCTGAAAAAGGTTGAAAGTTGGCATGGTATCATCATTTCATCCACATAGCATGTGCAAGAAAGTTGAGAGGGTTACGGCAAAAACTGGATGCACTTCGTGTACAAAATGGACAATCTCTTTCAAAGTATCATGATTTCATACGGAAACTCGTCTGTTACAAAGGGGTTTCATTTTCTAAAACTTATTTGAACTCCTGACTTTTTGTGTGTTCAAAATGCACCATCCAAAGCCACATCATTATTTTTCAATCTTTTCTGACTTCACTTGTAATTTTCCATGCATTTACTAATGATTTTGAGCTATAAGACCCTAAAA
>NW_025253195.1:693-1484 GCF_018294505.1 Triticum aestivum | reverse complement strand
TGTGCAAGAAAGTTGAGAGGGTTACGGCAAAAACTGGATGCACTTCGTGTACAAAACGGACAATCTCTTTCAAAGTATCAGGATTTCATACGGAAACTCGTCTGTTACAAAGGGATTTCATTTTTTAAAACTTATTTGAACTCCTGACTTTTTTTGTGTTCAAAATGCACCATCCAAAGCCACATCATCATTTTTGAATCCTTTCTGACTTCACTTGTTATTTTTCATGCATTTACTAATTATTTTGAGCTATAAGACCCTAAAATTGAAAAGCATTTCAAATGAACTCTTAAAAGGTTGAAAGTTGGCATGGTATCATCATTTCATCCACATAGCATGTGCAAGCAAGTTGAGAGGGTTACGGCAAAAACTGGATGCACTTCGTGTACAAAACGGACAATCTATTTCAAAGTATCATGATTTCATACGGAAACTCGTCTGTTACAAAGGGATTTCATTTTCTAAAACTTATTTGAACCCCTGACATTTTGTGTGTTCAAAATGCACCATCCAAAGCCACGTCATCATTTTTCAATCCTTTCTGACTTCATTTGTTCTTTTTCATGCATTTACTAATTATTTTGAGCTATAAGACCCTAAAATTGAAAAGCATTTCAAATGAACTCTGAAAAATGTTGAAAGTTGGCATGGTATCATCATTTCATCCACATAGCATGTGCAAGAAAGTTCAGAGGGTTACGGCAAAAACTGGATCCACTTCGTGTACAAAACGGACAATCTCTTTCAAAGTATCATGATTTCATACGGAAACTCGTCTGTTACAAAGGGGT
>NW_025253195.1:0-683 GCF_018294505.1 Triticum aestivum | reverse complement strand
GACTTTTTGTGTGTTCAAAATGCACCAGCCAAAGCCACATCATCATTCTTCAATCCTTTCTGACTTCATTTGTTATTTTTCATGCATTTACTAATTATTTTGAGCTATAAAACCCTAAAATTGAAAAGCATTTCAAATGAACTCTGAAAAAGGTTGAAAGTTGGCATGGTATCATCATTTCATCCACATAGCATGTGCAAGAAAGTTGAGAGGGTTACGGCAAAAACTGGATGCACTTCGTGTACAAAACGGACAATCTCTTTCGAAGTATCATGATTTCATACGGAAACTCGTCTGTTACAAAGGGGTTTCATTTTCTAAAACTTATTTGAACTCCTGACTTTTTGTGTCTTCAAAATGCACCATCCAAAGCCACATCATTATTTTTCAATCTTTTCTGACTTCACTTATTATTTTCCATGCATTTACTAATGATTTTGAGTTATAAGACCCTAAAATTGAAAAGCGTTTCAAATGAACTCTGAAAAGGTTGAAAGTTGGCATGGTATCATCATTTCATCCACATAGCATGTGCAAGAAAGTTCAGAGGGTTACGGCAAAAACTGGATGCACTTCGTGTACAAAACGGACAATCTCTTTCAAAGTATCAGGATTTCATACGGAAACTCGTCTGTTACAAAGGGATTTCATTTTTTAAAACTTATTTGAACTCCTGACTTTTT
>NW_025253194.1:0-2004 GCF_018294505.1 Triticum aestivum | reverse complement strand
CAACATACGTTGTTCCCTTTGTCATCGGTATGTTACTTGCCCGAGATTCGATCGTCGGTATCCAATACCTAGTTCAATCTCGTTACCGGCAAGTCTCTTTACTCGTTCCGTAATACATCATCTCACAACTAACATATTAGTTGTAATGCTTGCAAGGCTTATGTGATGTGTATTACCGAGAGGGCCCAGAGATACCTCTCCGACAATCGGAGTGACAAATCCTAATCTCGAAATACGCCAACCCAACATCTACCTTTGGAGACACCTGTAATGCTCCTTTATAATCACCCATTTACGTTGTGACGTTTGGTAGCACCCAAAGTGTTCCTCCGGCAAACAGGAGTTGCATAATCTCATAGTCATAGGAACATGTATAAGTCATGAAGAAAGCAATAGCAACATACTAAACGATCAGGTGCTAAGCTAATGGAATGGGTCATGTCAATCAGATCATTCTACTAATGATGTGACCTCGTTAATCAAATAACAACTCATTGTTCATGGTCAGGAAACATAACCATCTTTGATTAACGAGCTAGTCAAGTAGAGGCATACTAGTGACACTTTGTTTGTCTATGTATTCACACATGTATTATGTTTCCGGTTAATACAATTCTAGCATGAATAATAAACATTTATCATGATATAAGGAAATAAATAATAACTTTATTATTGCCTCTAGGGCATATTTCCTTCAGATTGTTCACATCCTAATGAGATACATGGCAAAGAAGCTTGAACTATACTAGCAACAGAAAGCAGTCAGCAGTATCTGAGAGTGAGTGATGGTTGTTTCAACAAACAATCAGTTTCTTGACATCTTAACACGTACCAAAGAACTGTTATTACTTCACAATGCAGATAAATAGATCGACTCTAGCAAGCAAGGACCTGACCTCTCCTCTCGGAAGAAAGGAAGAGGGTTTCAGTTTCCTTCTCACAAATTTGATGGCTAACTGACCAGTCACTACTAGCATACGAAGCTCATCCAGTCACTACTAGCATGCATACGAAGATCATCTAGCTAACTGACCATCAAAACACGGGAGATCACCCATACAAGCCGGAGACAAATATGTACACAAGCCGGAGGCACCGGGGGAGAGAGAGGGAGGGAGAGGGCTTACGAGGCGGGCGAGGATCCTGACGAGCGCGCGGATCCTGTGGCGGACGTGCGCGTTGGGCATACATGAAGACGAAGATGGCGCTAGGCACCCTCTTGGGCTTGTTGGGGTCCTTGCCGGCCTTGCCCTTCTTCCCTTGGCGGCCGGCTTCTCGGCTCCCTTGCTCCTCACCGCCAACGTACAACACCACAAATTGTCAGAAACCTAATCACTGGAACAGATCTACCACGAGTGGAAGGGAGTACCTTGAGCTCGTGTCGTCGGGCTCGGATGAATGGGCAGCTGCGTGTGGGGCGAGGTAAGAGTCACCAGAGCCGCACCATCGACGGAGGTGCCATCGCATCCGAAGCCCTAGCCATGGGGACGTTGTCGGGGAAGGACGCAGGCAAAAGGAGCAGCATGACCGGCCTTGAGGTCCGGTGCGTTGACAGCCTGCCTGGCGTCGGGCGCCCTCACGGAGACGCCAGAGGAGGAGGCTGGTGAAGCAGTGGCGGCTGGGATCGACTGCTAGGGTGGAGTACGACGAAGCCCTCCCTACAGCGAGGTGTACGGCGGCCGTTTGAGGATCCCGCAAACCCTAGGTCGCATGCCGTTGTGGTCCGGCCAGCTCGACGGAGCGGCGTGCATCGAAGCACACGCGCACCGGCGAGCCAACCGGCCGCGACGCCGAGGCTGCAGGGCGCTGGATCTGCTGCGGGAGGTGGAGGGAGGGAGCGGAAGATGGGGAACGATGGGCGGCACGCGAATCTGGCGTCGTCAGGCTCAGATGAATGGGCGGCGCGAGGGAGGGAGGGACGGTGGAAGTGGCGGCGCGAGGGAAGGGGAGGTGGCGGCGGCGATCTGGAAGGGGAGGAGGAGAGCTCTATCTCTCTCTGCGCAT
>NW_025253193.1:0-2004 GCF_018294505.1 Triticum aestivum | reverse complement strand
ATTATGCAACTCCCGTTTACCGGAGGAACACTTTGTGTGCTACCAAACGTCACAACATAACTGGGTGATTATAAAGGTGCTCTACAGGTGTCTCCAAAGGTACTTGTTGGGTTGGCGTATTTCGAGATTAGGATTTGTCACTCCGATTGTCGGAGAGGTATCTCTGGGCCCACTCGGTAATGCACATCACTATAAGCCTTGCAAGCATTGTGACTAATGAGTTAGTTGCGGGATGATGTATTACGGAACGAGTAAAGAGACTTGCCGGTAACGAGATTGAACTAGGTATCGAGATACCGACGTTCGAATCTCGGGCAAGTAACATACCGATGACAAAGGGAACAACGTATGTTGTTATGCGGTCTGACCGATAAAGATCTTCGTAGAATATGTGGGAGCCAATATGGGCATCCAGGTCCCGCTATTGGTTATTGACCGGAGAGGTGTCTCGGTCATGTCTACATAGTTCTCGAACCCAAAGGGTCCGCACGCTTAATGTTACGATGACAGTTTTATTATGAGTTTATGTATGTTGATGTACCGAAGGAGTTCGGAGTCCCGGATGAGATCGGGGACATGACGAGGAGTCTCGAAATGGCCGAGACGTAAAGATCAATATATTGGACGACTATATTCGGACTTCGGAAAGGTTCCGAGTGATTCGGGTATTTTTCGGAGTACCGGAGAGTTACGGGAATACGTATTGGGCCATACGGGAAAGAAGGAAAAGGGCCTCAAGGGTGGCCGCACCCCTCCCCTTGGTCTGGTCCGAATTGGACTAGGGAAAGGGGCGCCCCCTTCCTTCCTTCTCTTTTTCCCTTCCTCTTTTCCTATTCCATATGGGAGGTGGAATCCTACTAGGACTAGGGAGTCCTAGTAGGACTCCACACTTGGTGCGCCCCCTCCTAGGGCCGGCCTCCTCCTCCCTTGCTCCTTTATATACGGGGGCAGGGGGGCACCCCATGGACACACTTGATATACGATATTTTAGCCGTGTGCAGTGCCCCTCTCCACCAGATTACACCTCGATAATACCGTCGCGGAGCTTAGGCGAAGCCCTGCGTCGGTGGAACATCATCATCGTCACCACGCCATCGTGCTGACGAAACTCTCCCTCAACACTTGGCTGGATCGGAGTTCGAGGGACGTCATCGAGCTGAACGTGTGTAGAACTTCGGAGGTGCCGTGCGTTCGGTACTTGATCGGTCGGATCGTGAAGACGTACGACTACATCAACCGCATTGTGATAACGCTTCCGCTGTCGGTCTACGAGGGTACGTGGACAACACTCTCCCCTCTCGTTGCTATGCATCACCATGATCTTGCGTGTGCGTAGGAAATTTTTGAAATTACTACGTTCCCCAACAGTGGCATGAGAGCCTGGTTTTATGCATTGATGCTATGCACGAGTAGAACACAAGTGAGTTGTGGGCGATATAAGTCATACTGCTTACCAGCATGTCATACTTTGGTGAAGCGGTATTGTGAGATGAAGCGGCCCGGACCGACATTACGCGTACGCTTACGCGAGACTGGTTTCACCGTTCGGAGCACTCGTTGCTTAAAGGTGAATGGCGGGTGTCTGTCTCTCTCACTTTAGTTGAACCGAGTGTGGCTACGCCCGGTCCTTGCGAAGGTTAAAACAGCACCAACTTGACAAACTATCGTTGTGGTTTTGATGCGTAGGTAAGAACGGTTCTTGCTAAGCCCGTAGCAGCCACGTAAAACATGCAACAACAAAGTAGAGGACGTCTAACTTGTTTTTGCAGGGCATGTTGTGATGTGATATGGTCAAGACATGATGTGATATAATGTGTTGTATGAGATGATCATGTTTTGTAACCGAGTTATCGGCAACTGGCAGGAGCCATATGGTTGTCGCTTTATTGTATGAGATGCAATCGCCATGTAATAGTTTTACTTTATCACTAAGCGGTAGCGATAGTCGTAAAAGCAATAAGTTGGCGAGACGACAACGATACTATGATGGAGATCAAGGTGTCG
>NW_025253192.1:0-2004 GCF_018294505.1 Triticum aestivum | reverse complement strand
TATATAGGGCTGGACTGTTTTGTTACCGGTAACATAATATTATTCTGTTACCCTCGGTCCCTATAAGGGCGCGACGCGTAGATGACAGGAGAAACTCCCCGACCCGTCCCCAATCGAACCCGCCTCCTACCGCCGGAGGCAGCCGTCGCGGGCGAGCGAGCGACGGCGGCAGCCGGAGCGAGGGAGCCCGCGGCGCCGTTACGGGTAGCTCCTGCGACACACGCGCTTCCGCCGGCTGGCCGTCCGCACACCTCACCGCCGACGGGCTCGCCGGCCCCTCCCCGTGCGCCTTCCCTCCGACGGGCGCTGATCCCTCCGTGCGCACCTCCCCGTCGACGGCTGTCGTGGCCCGTCCCCGCCTCCGGCGGCTGCGGCGCGCCATCCCAGCCTCCCAACGCCGCCGCGCACCGCCATCCCCGCCCCGCGTCGTCCCAGCCGCCGGCCAAATCAAGTTGCGCTCCCGAAATTCGTCGTCTTCCTCGCCGAGACACGCCACAGCCACCCCAGTTCGGGCGTAGTAAGTACCTCAGTACGAGTTAAAAACGGTGGTCCGTTCGGAATAAAAGAAATGGCCGAAATTCAAATTGTAAAAATTCAAGCAAAAAAAGAAACCCCATGAAAATCCTGCTTAGTAAGTACGTCAGTACAAGTCATAAAATGAGAGAAGTTCAGAACATCGTTGTCAAAAAAATGTTGAGTTCAAAAAAGAAGAAGTGTAGAGACTGTAGCTTAACATTTGATAATTGTTTGCAACATGTACAACCACTGGATGATTATGTAATTCTTTTCATGCGTTACCATATGTCCAACAGTTCAATATGTATTTTATAATTAGTTCAAAGGGCATATCAAATTCGGTATGGATTGTTGCATCAATGGTTACTATCACAAAACATAAAAACATTTCTTGGAGATGAAAATTCAGCCAATTCAACTATATAAACCATGCAAGTTCAATTATAATAACACATCGAAACACATTTTAAACTAAATCTAAAAGTTACATTTCTACAAGTTCAAGTGATCAACCCCCTGAACATTCCGGATTGTGAAAAATAGCTCAGTACAAACACGCACATATGTCAATACGAGTACTTTGTTTATCAGACGGGAAAAGAACAGGATGTGTCTTGCCGTATTGAATTTTTTTTAAATAAATACAGAGTACAAACACACAAATATATGAGTACGAGTATTCTGTTTTTTTGGAGGAAACACACCATGATGGGTGTCACCGTAATCCAAATTACTCTTCAACGGCTGCAAATATGAGAAAACTTTCAGTATGACTAAGTTTCGCATTTTCGATAGCTATCCAACGGTATATAACTTGCCCCATTTTGACAAACTTTTAAAAAAATCGCGTTCAATATCAAATTTGACCGTATTCGAATTTGTTTTTAAACCGTAAGGAATTAGAAAAAAATTTCAATACAAAAAAGTTGCGCATTTTCCGTAGCTTTCCAACGCCATATTATTTGTGTCAATCCGACAAACCATTCGCAAAAAATCGCAAAAATACCTTTCGCCCAGAATTTCACCGTTTTCAAATTACTTTTAAATCATATCGAATTAGAAAAAAACAATACATATATGGAAGATGCGTATTTTCATCAGCTTTCCAACGCCATCTTATTTTCTCAATTACGACAAACCGTTTGAAAATTGAGCCCAAAATACGATTCACGTTTTCGGTTTTGAAAAAAACGTTTTTTTCAAAACTGCTCTTAAACCATAATGATTTTGCAAAAATCTTGAATATACTTGAAATATGGTTGTCAAGAGCTTTCTAACGATATATTACACGCCCCGTTCTGACAAAAAAATTACAAAAAGTTTTTGAACTAAAGAAGACGATATTTTAAACACAACTGAAAGCATCAGTTCAACCGCTTCAAAAACATCAGTACAACCACCTAAAATCGTCAGTTCAAAAAGGGTAACAAAATAATATTCTGTTACGCGTAACAGAATAGCCCAGATATTATATATATATATATATAT
>NW_025253191.1:0-2004 GCF_018294505.1 Triticum aestivum | reverse complement strand
AAATTCGTGAGGCACAACTCCTTGATGCCATGGTGAAGAAGGTGAAACGTGGTATCGACAAGGGTCTTTCCAAATACAAGTGCTATCGCATTGATGACAGAGACAATTTGTTCTTCGAGGACCGGATTGTGGTTCCGAAAGGTGATCTAAGGAAAGTCATAATGAACGAGGCGCACAATTCTCTCCTTTCCATTCATCCTGGAAGTACGAAGATGTATCATGACCTCAAGCAGTCGTATTGGTGGACTCGAATGAAGCGAGAAATTGCGCAATTCGTGAATGAATGTGATGTCTGCCGAAGAGTGAAAGCAGAACACCAACGACCAGCTGGTCTCCTCCAACCTCTTGCTATTCCGGAATGGAAGTTTGATCATATCGAAATGGACTTCGTGACTGGATTTCCCAAGTCCAAGCGCGGAAATGACGCTATCTTCGTTGTCATTGACAAGCTCTCTAAAGTGGCTCATTTCCTTCCTATCAAAGAATCCATCACAGCAGCTCAGCTGGCAGAGCTCTACACCTCCAGAATTGTCTCCTTGCACGGCATTCCACAATTGATTTCTTCAGATCGTAGAAGTATCTTCACCTCTAAGTTCTGGGACTCCTTCCAGAAGGCCATGGGCACTAACATTCGCTTCAGCACAGCTTTTCACCCTCAAACTAGTGGCCAAGTCGAGCGAGTCAATCAAATTCTTGAAGATATGCTCAGGGCTTGTGTCATTTCCTTTGGCATGAAATGGGAAGATTGTCTTATGCTGAATTCTCCTACAACAACAGCTTCCAAGCGAGTTCGGGCAAGGCCCCATTCGAGATTCTCTATGGCAGAAAGTGCCGTACTCCTCTCAATTGGTCAGAGACTGGTGAACGCCAACTTCTTGGCAATGACTTAATCACTGAAGCTGAAGAAATGTGTAAAGTCATCCGTGATAATCTCAAAGCCGCGCAATCGCGCCAGAAGAGCTACTATGATAGTAAGCACCGTGATTTGGCTTTCGAGATCGGAGACCATGTCTACCTCCGCGTCTCTCCAATGAAAGGCACTCGTCGCTTCGGTATCAAAGGGAAACTTGCCCCTAGATACGTGGGTCCTTTCAAGATCTTTGGCAAAAGAGGCGACCTCGCCTATCAACTTGAGCTTCCTTCCAACTTCGCAAACGTGCACGATGTGTTTCACGTGTCACAGCTCCGCAAGTGCTTCAAGACGCTTGAGCGCACTATCGACTTCGAAGAGATTGACCTCCAAGAAAATTTGTCTTATCATGAGCACCCAGTTGCTATTCTTGAAGAAACTGAGCGCAAGACTCGCAACAAGTCTATCAAATTCCTCAAAGTGAAGTGGTCGCACCATTCCGACCGGGAAGCCACCTGGGAACGCGAGGACCATCTCCGTTCCGAATATCCGGAGTTCTTTCAGTCCTAGATCTCGGGACGAGATCCTCTCGTAGTGGTGGAGTGTTGTAACACCCCGCATGTAACTTGCCATATTTGTAACTCCGACTCTTGCCATTTCCGGCTATGTGATATGTTTTTCCCTCCGTTGTTGGGTTTTGTCTTTCGTTTTGTATTTTGTCATGTCATGCATATTCATTTCATATCATCATGTGCATTGCATTCGCATACGTGTTCGTCTCATGCATCCGAGCATTTTCCCCGTTGTCCGTTTTCCAATCCGGCGCTCCTATCTCCTCCGGTGCACCCCTCTAGTTTTCTTTCGTGTGCGTGTGTCAAACTTTCTCGGAATGGACCAAGGCTTGTCAAGTGGCTTTATTATACCACCCGGAGACTACCGGTCAAGTTTCGTTCCATTCAGAGGTCGTTTGGTACTCCAACGGTTAACCGGGCCTCCGCTATGTCCATTTGAGTGTCCAGCAAAAACCCCCTCCAAATCCAGCCCAAAGCCCACCAAACTCTCTTCCATGCTCTAGGTCGTTCGATCACGATCGTGTGGGCGAAAACCGCACCTCATTTGGAGTCTCCTAGCTCCCTCTACCTATAAATGAGTGG
>NW_025253190.1:0-2004 GCF_018294505.1 Triticum aestivum | reverse complement strand
AAGAGGGTATTTAGGTCATACCTAAAACTGATGATCATGTGCTAAGAACAATTAAGTAGGGTTGGTTCCATGACTATGAGGATGATGATCGTATGACTTGTTATTAATAACGAGTAGAAGTTGTATGATGATGATTAGTAGGACTTGTTATTATGATGATGCATGGTGCGAGCATGAAGAGTTATTATATATCAGTGGGTGAAATGAACATGGATTGGATTGAAGTGAAGGTAACGTGTGGTGCATGTCAAAAGTACTACTAATCCAAACTTGATCAAGTTAGGATTAGTATTACTTTCGACATGCACCACATGTTGCCTTCATTTCAATCTAAGCCATGTTTAGGCATAGCAGTAGCGTTGGTAAACCAAGCATGGAGATAAGAGAGGACACTTCTCTCTATTAGCTAGCTAACACCCTAAATTAAGCCCCCAAAACCCACCCCTTTCAAAAACAAAAACAAAAACCTCAACTCCTGCCAGCTGCTGACGCGTGGATGCCTTTTGGTCCCGCTTGGTGCTACCAACCGGGACCAAAGGCCCTCCTGCCTGGGCTCGCCGCAGCGGCCACGTGGAGGCCCATCTGTCCCGGTTGGTATAAGAACCGGGACTAAAGGTATAGGGCTTTAGTACCGACCCTTTAGTCCCGGTTCCCCAACCGGGACAAATGGGCCTTACGAACCGGGACAAATGGCCATTTTTCTACTAGTGTACAAGATAGAGTTGGGGTAGCACCAATTGAAGAGAAGCTTGTCCAATATCGTCTGAGATGGTTTGGGCATATTCAACGCAAGCCTCCGGAAGCTCCAGTGCATAGCGGACGGCTAAAGCATGCGGAGAATGTCAAGAGAGGGCAGGGTAGACTGAATTTGACATGGGAGGAGTTTGTGAAGAGAAACCTGAAGGATTGCAACATTACCAAAGAACTAGCTATGGACAGGGGTGCGTGGAAGCTTGCTATCCATGTGCGAGAGCTATGAGTTGGTCACGAGATCTTATGGGTTTCACCTCTAGTCTGCCCCAACTTGTTTGGAACTAAAGGCTTTGTTGTTGTTGTAGATGAATATATTTCCAATTCAATGAACTTCTTAAATATGATGAAACATTTTTTAATATGGTGACAAAAGAATAATTCAATGAACATATTTTTAATTCGGCGATTATTTTTTCAAAATGATAAACATTGTCTGAATTCAAAGAACACTTTTTAATTTTGATTAACAAAAAAATTGCATGATTTTTAGAAAATATTCACGATGGGATAGCGGAGTACCGGAAAAGGCCTCCAGTTGGGATCGCGGAAGAACAGAAACTTGTGGTGGTGGAAAATGGGTTTCAGGTGGCTCTCGGGTGGTTTCCCAATATTTGAGAATTTATAGAAGTGGAATTAGGCCAGACGGAGCCACGAGGGGCCCACAAGGCCTTGTTGTCTCCTCGTTTGTCGTCTAGTCTCCTCCCGAAGCTTCTATTGGCTCTCTTGTCCAGAAAAAATCATCAAAAACTTTGTAGTGTTTGGACTCCATTTGATACTGATTTTCTGGAAAACAGAAAACAAGCAGAAAACAACAACTCGCACTAGGCACTAGGTTAATAGGTTAGTTCCAATAAATGATATCAAATAGCACAAAAAGGCATATAAAATATCTAAGATTGATAATATAATAGCATGAAACAAACAAATATTATAGATACGTTGGAGACGTATGAGGATGGAAAACATGCATGGAGCGGGCTCGAGCTCATCCAATAGTCCAAATAAAATAAAGTGTCGGTACCACTCCCCACGGTCATCGAGGCCCCAAGGAAGAAACAAGGCTTGAGTGATTGGATCGCCTGCTAGAACTGGGATCCTCTAGACTGCGAGCACTTGAAGAAGGACTGGCCTCTGAGATATTTAGCTTTGATCAACTCCAGCCATAAGCCCCCTCCCCCTGAATATTTCGCCAGATCCACTTAGTCATTTGACAAATATTCATCTGCTTGGTGGAGGCAGTGTTGATCCTGC
>NW_025253189.1:0-2004 GCF_018294505.1 Triticum aestivum | reverse complement strand
ATTTTAATTATTACTTAGCAATTTTAGGTAATAATCGGAATATGAAGATGAGCCTAACAATTGCAAGAGTAGTACAAGGAGCTAAGCTGGATAAACAAGTATCACAAGTATGTAAGTAAGCAAGCACAATATGATACAAGTAAGTGCTAAGAGACAAGTAACCACAAGTAGAGAGTTAGGGTTAGCAATAACAGCAACTTCGGGAGACGAGGTGTATGCTGATGTTCACTTCCTTGGAGGGAAGCTACGTCACCATTAGAGAGGTGGATGTTACCACGAAGGCACACCAACGCCACGAAGGCTCACCCTATTCTCCCTTTGAGACAACACCATGGAGGCGTTTCTCAACCACTAGTGGTAGACCTTGGGGTGGTCTCCAAACCCTCAAAACTTTTTCGTGGGTAATCACAAGAGTCGATTCCTCTCCGAAAGACTCCTACCGCCTAGGAGTCTCCAACCTCCAAGAGTAACAAGAACGATGGAGAAAAAGCTCAAGACTTGCTCAAATCATGAATTCCTTTGGTGCAAAGAAGGGGAAGGAGTGGATCTATCACTTGATTGTAGAACTTCTCTCAAGTGCTCTCAAATCCCTTGGGGATCTAAGATTTGGTGTGGAAGAGTGAGAGAGTGAGTGAAATGTGTTCTTAGGAAGCTCAAAGTGAATGGTCAACCTTATCTCGTGTGGCGGGAGGCTATATATAGTGGAGGTGGAAAAGTAACCATTTGAGCAACACAAGTGCACAGGAAGCGTCGGACATCCGGACAGGACCGGACGTCCGGTGGCACAGATAGGTCCGGACGTCCGACAGACGTCGGTCGTTCGGTCACTAGAGAGTCACAAGCCACGAATCAGCATACAGCTAATGAACGTCCGGACGGTTTTGGTCGTTCGGTAACCGGACATCCATAGAGGACCGGATATCCGTAAAAACTATTCTGTTGAGTAAGTGTCAGACGTCCGTGTACCGAACGTCCGGAGAAGGTCGGACATCCATGAATTTTGTTTTGTGAAGAAACACCGGACAACCGACGGGAGCCGAACGACCGGACAGCTGAAAGGGATCGGACATCCGTAACGTACCGGACGTCCGGTGAAAAATGGAGTTGTGGGTTTTGAGCAAATCTTTCACTAGATCCATCGATCCCCTCTTAATAGTGCGGGATCCCTATACTCAAGAACAAACCGTAAACAAAGCCAACGCTATTGTCTTGTATCTCCAATCTTGAGTTATATGCATTTGTCTTTAGTCATGATCCACACACGGCCTATGAGATATAATCCTGAGATATACTTGATAAACATGATTAGTCCCATACATGCATGTTGTCATCAAAATCAAAATAAGATTAAGGGCATGATTGCACTTTCAACACACTTTTGACCCATCTCGGTGGCACCAATTGGTAAACTCGGTGGCACCGATCTGTACAAAATTATGAACGTTAGGAATCTCGGTGGGACCGATGGAGACAACTCAGTGGGACCGATGTGCTAGGGCTTAGGGCAAACTTCATCTTGGTGGCACCGATTGCATCATCTCAGTGAGACCGAAGTGAATGCAATGAGAAACAGAGAATCTGTGAAGCCAACTCGGTGGGACTGATTGCAACAACTCGGTGAGACCGAAGTGAATGCAACAAGTCACAGACACTGGCAAGGCCATCTCGGTGGGACCGAGATCAGTATCGATGAGATCGAATTGTTAGGGTTTCTGGCAATGGCTATGTCAAGAAGAACTCATGGCTCCGAATGGAAGATATCGGCGAGGCCGAGTTGGAGTTTAGGTTATGGACATATTTGGATAGAGAAAGTGGCTGAGGGTTTTGGAGCAGTATCACGTAGCATTTGAGCAAGTAGACCATTAAGCAACACCTCATCCCCTTTTAATAGTATTGGTTTTCCTATGGACTCAATGTGATCTCGAATCCCTTAAACAAAAATGAAGAGTCTTGAGCCTTTGCCAATCCTTGTCCTTAGCATTTTGAGGGGTCCACATCTCTATG
>NW_025253188.1:0-2004 GCF_018294505.1 Triticum aestivum | reverse complement strand
CTTGTGCCTGTTGCGTCGGGGTTTGCCGTTGCTATTTCTGGCTCCAGAGGTGCCAGACTCGCTTGAATTATTATTCCTACGGGCTAGCCAGCTATCTTTGCCTGCGCAAAAGTGGGTCATGAGTGCCGTGAGGGCTGCCATGGACTTCGGCTTTTCCTCGCCGAGGTGTCGGGCGAGCCATTCGTCGCGGATGCTATGCTTAAAGGCCGTTACGGCTTCGGCATCCGGATAGTCGACAATCTGGTTCTTTTTAGTTAGGAACCTAGTCCAGAATTTCCTGGCTGACTCTCCGGGCTGTTGAACTATGTGACTTAAGTCATCGGCATCCGGAGGTCGGACGTATGTACCTTGGAAGTTGTCGCGGAGGGCATATTCCAAGTCCTCCCAGCTGCCAATGGAGTTTTCAGGAAGGCTGTTCAACCAGTGCCGAGCTGGTCCCTTGAGTTTTAGCTGGAGGTATTTGATGGCATGAAGATCGTCACCACGGGCCATATGAATATGGAGAAGAAAATTCTCAATCCATACCGCAGGATCTGTTGTTCCATCATATGATTCGATATTCACGGGTTTAAACCCTTCTGGGAATTCGTGCTCCATTACTTCATCAGTGAAGCAGAGTGGGTGTGCGGCGCCTCTATACCGGGCCAAGTTGCGACGTAGCTCGGATGGAGTCCGTCTGCGGTTTTCGGCCCGGGCGTGATTATGCTTGTCACGTCCGGCTAGATAGCCGTCGTCACGCGTCGGGGCACGCCCCCGCGATCCGTAGATCAATCTGGTCTGACCTGCTCTACTGTCCAAGTCCTGCCGCAGGTCATATGTATATCCCCGAGCTGTTATATCTCTACCTTTACGGCGAGGTAGTGTGGGCTGGAGTTCGGCTTGAGTTGCCATTTTGTCCCTGTCACGTGGTGGTCGGTCAGCCGCATTACGTGGTGATGGTACGGGCTCAAGGGCCTCGTCGTCGAATTGGGGTTGTAGTTTACGCTTTGGGTAACTATTGGTTGGGCGCTCGAGGCCATATTCCTCGGCTGCCAGGACATTAGTCCACCTATCATTGAGCAGATCTCGATCAGCCTGAAGCTGCTGCTGCTTCTTTTTCAGGCTCCTTGTAGTGGCTATTAGCCGGCGCTTGAAGCGCTCCTGCTCGAGAGGTTCCTCAGGCACGATAAAATCCTCGTTGCCGAGGCTTACCTCATCCTCGGAGAGTGGAAGATAATTGTTGTCCTCCGAGTCTTCGTTTTCGGCCTGTTCATCAGGGCTAACTTGCCCATCTTCCCGAT
Organism: Triticum aestivum; assembly: GCF_018294505.1. NCBI lineage: Eukaryota > Viridiplantae > Streptophyta > Magnoliopsida > Poales > Poaceae > Triticum > Triticum aestivum. The sequence goes on along the minus strand of NW_025253188.1, from coordinate 724 downwards.
CGGCCTATTCAGAGGTTGGCTCGACGGGTTCTTCTTCGTCTTCGGCATCGTCCAGAGTATTGTGGTCTCTCGTGCCGGTATTGCTGTCTTTTCTTCGGCATGATTTAGAGCGGCGCCGCTGACGTCGGCGCTTTGGCTATGTCTCAGGAGGTTTATCCTCGACCGGATCTTCTTTATCATCGCTGCTACCCTCTTTGGGTGTGTCCACCATGTACACGTCATATGAAGAGGTGGCCATCCAACATCCGGTAAACGGCGGGTTTGTGGCCTGCTCCTCTCTGGCATCGTCGTCCATACCGTCGATGTCTTCTGAGCCGTAGTCGAGCTTGTCAGTTAAGTCCTCGACAGTGGCTATGAAGTGGGTGGTGGGTGGGACGTAAAATTCCCCGCTCTCAGCCCCTAGTTCGGGCTAGGCGTAGTTCGGACATTCCTACTCTGTAATGACGAGGGATCGCATCAACTCTAGAGCCTCGCTTAAAGGTGAGGTTTGGCCTGGGAGAAGAAAATCCGTGGAGTACGGCGGGAAGGAAACTCCTTGGCCGAGCTCACACGATGCTGACTCCGAGGGTTCGGAGCCAGTGTGCGGAGAAGGGTCCGGCTTCATGATGGTTGCCAGCGACACTACTTCCTCCAGCTCTCCCATACTGGGCTTAGGGGCCGCCAAGAGTCCGGTGGGCTAAGGAATCCCGTCTTCGGACCTGGCGACACGCTCCGGAACTAAAGC
>NW_025253187.1:0-2004 GCF_018294505.1 Triticum aestivum | reverse complement strand
GATGATGATCATATCAATCTTGGAACCACTTCCAACACACATCGTCACTTCACCCTTAACTAGTCTCTGTTTATTCTTCAACTCCCGTTTCGAGTTACTAATCTTAGCAACTGAACTAGTATCAAATACTGAGGGGTTGCTATAAACACTAGTAAAGTACACATCAATAACATGTATATCAAATATACTTATGTTCACTTTGCCATCCTTCTTATCCGCTAAGCACTTGGGGTAGTTCCGCTTCCAGTGACCAGTCCCTTTGCAGTAGAAGCACTTAGTCTCTGGCTTAGGACCAGACTTGGGCTTCTTCACTTGAGCAGCAACTTGCGTGCCATTCTTCTTGAAGTTCCCCTTCTTCCCTTTGCCCTTTTCTTGAAACTAGTGGTCTTGTCAGCCATCAACACTTGATGTTTTTCTTGATTTCTACCTTCGTTGATTTCAGCATCACGAAGAGCTTGGGAGTTGTTTCCGTTATCCCTTGCATATTATAGTTCATCACGAAGTTCTACTAACTTGGTGATGGTGACTAGAGAATTCTGTTAATCACTATGTTATCTGGAAGATTAACTCCCACTTGATTCAAGCGATTGTAGTACCCAGACAATCTGAGCACATGCTCACTAGTTGAGCGATTCTCCTCCATCTTTTAGCTATAGAACTTGTTGGAGACTTCATATCTCTGAACTCGGGTATTTGCTTGAAATATTAACTTCAACTCCTGGAACATCTCATATGGTCCATGACGTTCAAAGCGTCTTTGAAGTCCCGATTCTAAGCCATTAAGCATGGTGCACTAAACTATCAAGTAGTCATCATATTGAGCTAGCCAAACGTTCATAACGTCTGCATCTGCTCCTGCAATAGGTCTGTCACCTAGCGGTGCATCAAGGACATAATTATTCTGTGCAGCAATGAGGATAAACCTCATATCACGGATCCAATCCGCATCATTGCTACTAACATCTTTCAACACAATTTTCTCTAGGAACATATCAAAATAAACACAGGGAAGCAACAACGCGAGCTATTGATCTACAACATAATTTGCAAAATACTACCAGGACTAAGTTTATGATAAATTTAAGTTCAATTTAATCATATTACTTAAGAACTCCCACTTAGATAGACATCCCTCTAATCCTCTAAGTGATCACGTGATCCAAATTAACTAAACCATGTATGATCATCACGAGAGATGGAGTAGTTTCATTGGTGAACATCACTATGTTGATCATATCTACTATATGATTCACGCTCGACCTTTCGGTCTCCGTGTTCCGAGGCCATATCTGTTATATGCTAGGCTCGTCAAGTTTAACCTGAGTATTCCGCGTGTGCAACTGTTTTGCACCCGTTGTATTTGAACGTAGAGCCTATCACACCCGATCATCACGTGGTGTCTCAGCACGAAGAACTTTCGCAACGGTGCATACTCAGGGAGAACACTTATACTTTGATAATTTAGTGAGGGATCATCTTATAATGCTACCGTCAATCAAAGGAAGATAAGATGCATAAAAGATAAACATCACATGCAATCAATATAAGTGATATGATATGGCCATCATCATCTTGTACTTGTGATCTCCATCTCCGAAGTACCGTCATGATCACCATCGTCACTAGCGTGACACCTTGATCTCCATCGTAGCATCGTTGTTGTCTCGCCAATCTTATGCTTCCACGACTATCGCTACCGCTTAGTGATAAAGTAAAGCATTACAGCGCGATTGCATTGCATACAATAAAGCGACAACCATATGGCTCCTGCCAGTTGCCGATAACTCGGTTACAAAACATGATCATCTCATACAATAAAATTTAGCATCATGTCTTGACCATATCACATCACAACATGCCCTGCAAAAACAAGTTAGACGTCCTCTACTTTGTTGTTGCAAGTTTTACGTGGCTGCTACGGGCTTAGCAAGAACCGTTCTTACCTACGCATCAAAACCACAACGATAGTTTGTCAAGTTGGTGCTGTTTTAACCTTCACAAGGA
>NW_025253186.1:0-2004 GCF_018294505.1 Triticum aestivum | reverse complement strand
ATAACTAGGCTAATATTACTATTACCTCCTGCGAGGTAAGGCGTTGTTGGAGAGTCTAATTCGCGAGCGAGCGCCTCCGTCTAAAAAACATCTTAGAAAAAAAACTGAGAAATAAAATTCGTCACCTTCATCTAAAAAAATAAGTAAAAAATAAAAAATAAAAAATTACCACCACAACGTACCAGCGAGAGTCACTTTGTATGACCATCCATTAAAAAATACCAAAGGTCCTCACCTCCATCTAGAAGAAAGAAATACAGTTAAAAATAATCCTCACATTCATTTAATTTTTTTTCTAAAAGATTTCTCATCGCGGCCAACCAGCTTGCGCCACGTGGCATAGCTGGTTGGCCGACCTTCACGCGTAACGCTTAATGGATTTAATACCATAGAGAAAAGGGGAGTTGGGATGTGCACGGTCAAAGCAAATGCAAACGACAAGGGAAGCGATGGCCGCTGGCTGCATATGAGGCGATGGGAGAAGACAGAACCGATCAAATCAATGGCCCTGGCTAATTAAATGTGAGAGGAGCACAATGCAAATGCATCGTCATGCCATTTCATATGTGATGCTACAATTCACCTCGGTAGGCTAATAACACATGATGCTCGATATGCACATAGTAAAGTAATTACACGTGCTTTTTTTGGCGGGGTAAAAGGGAGTTTTATTTCACAAGATAGGGATACAATCTCGAGACAGCTGCTCCTCACAACATGGAGGTCTTGAGTTCAACCATACCGCAGTACAATACTCGGTACGACTATAGTGTGCCAAAAGATGTGCTGCCCTATTCTGCTCTCGATCAATTTTACAAGGAACAAACTCCCTAGCAACCATGTGAGCTTTAATCTCAACGTCAATATGACGGCTGATCTGGAATGTGTGGCTTCCTCGAGGGTTGCCAATGCATTCGAAGAATCCGATTGGACGATGACCGGCATGTCTGAATGTTGAATGGCCAAAGCCATACCTTGCATAATTGCATGAATTTCCGCTTCAAAGGCGTCATTGCAATGAAAAATGTATCTATATGCCGCAAAGATCATAGTCTCATCCCTGTTCTGCAGTACCATTCCAGCAGAAGCACGTCCATCATGGCTTGAAAAAGAACCATCAACAGATAGGGCTACCTAGCCTGTTGGTGCACGAGGCCATGGAACAGGGGTTCATGCGCATTTTCTGCTCACACCACGTCCATCCTCCAAGATTGGCCTATTACCTTTTATTATCTCTTCCATACTAATTTTCTTGCCAAATGAAGCGACTTGCAATAGCTATCCAAGTAATAACAGTAGCTTGAACCGGGGTCTCACCCTTTCCATGAGTAATATCATTACGCAGCTGCCGTATTCGCCAAATGATCATAATCACCATGTCCCTATTGTGTACTGGGCAATTTGATAGGATTTGCAAGAGCCAATCTTTCTGTGATTCAATTAGTAGAACATCATCAGGTAGTGGCCAAATCTTGCGCAGACCATCCCACACTTGCCGAGCATGCATGCATGTGATAAGAGCATGAAAGCTACTCGCTTCCTCCTTCACGCAAACCGGACAGGAGCTACGCACAGGAAGATGGCGTTGTACCTTGCACAAGTTAGTAGCTAACGCCCCACTCGCCGTCTTCCACGCCAAGATGCTCATCTTGAGCGGGACCTGAGATTTCCAAATAGAATTCCATATTGTCCGATTGCCATCCGGTCTACTGCTACTAGCACCCGCAGCAGCGTGAATATCGTCATGACAATCAGTAGCTAGCTTGTACGCCGACTTGACCGTAAAATTACCACGAGGCTCGGGATACCAGCCAATGAAGTCCTGCATGTTTCTTGGAGAAGTACGAATTTTCAGCATTTCTACAACATCCATCGGCCAAAAGTGTTCGTGGATCCGATCCACAATCCAGGCTCCATTGGTGTCCAAGAAATCCAACACTCGGTTAAACTGGCAGTTCCTCTCAGGGGTAATAGGACGAAAGTCATACCGTCGAGGGATCCATG
>NW_025253185.1:0-2004 GCF_018294505.1 Triticum aestivum | reverse complement strand
TGGATCACAAACACAGAACTCAGTTCCTGAGGACGGCTGCAATGAGACAACCCACCATGTACTCCTACATGGCCTCTCACCGCTACCTTTACCAAATCGTGTTCACACGCTTAGCTCGCACACCATAGGACATGTTCACACACCTCTGATTCATCCCGGATGAATCAGACCTGACTCAACTCTAAGCAGTAGCAGGCATGACAAACAAGCATGAATGAGTAGGCACATCAGGGCTCAAACAACTCCTACTCATGCTAGTGGGTTTCATCTAATTACTGTGGAATGACAGGTCATGCAGAGGATAGAGGGGTTCAGCTACCACAGCAAGTAACAGATGAATCGATGTTGTCCTAATGCAGTAAAAGAGAGCAGGAGCGAGAGAGTGGGATTTTATCGGAATGAACAAGGGGGGTTTTGCTTGCCTGGCACTTCTGAAGATAGTATAGCTCTTCATCGGTGTCATCGATCGCATCGCCGGTATCACGTCTATCGAGAGGGGACAAATACCGGCAAACAAGAAAGAACACAATTAATGCAATGCACAATATGATGCATGCTTATGACATGGCAATATGAATGTGTTTTGAGCTAATGCAACTAGCAACAGATTAAATGGGGTTGGTTTGAATACAAGCTTCAAATTCAAACTCCATATGTGATTATTCAAATGCCATTTAATTGATTTGTGCTATACAGCAGCTATAAGTTGTTCTAACATGCATGAAAATGGTACAGATGGATTCCATGAATTTTCCTGATAATTTTTCATATATAAATTATTTAATTTGGAGTTACGGTTGAATTTCTATGAATTTTAGAAGTTTATACAATTTTCTGGAATAATAAATCATTTAAGATTTATTTAAATTCCAGAAAGGAATTATTGCGTCAGCATGACCTCATAGTGACGTCAGCAGGTCAACGGGCGCCGTCCAGGTCAAACTGACCTGTGGGCCCTGCGTGTCAGTGAGATTAGTTTAGTTAGAATTTAATTAAACTAAACTGGGTTGATTAACAGGGCTGGGCCCCACCTGTCAGTGACTCATCGGAGTCAACCAGGGCCCACCCGTGGTCAAAGCCAACGTCAGCTGCGCCGGCGTTTAGCGGCCGGCGAGCCCGACACGGCGGCGAGTGTCGTTTTGGCCGTTTCGGCCACCAAATGGGTCATGGAGGGCATCAGGGTGGAGCTGAGGACGAACCGCGACTCTTGGTGGAGTCCGTTGGGGTCGGGGTGGCCGGGGTTGGCGCCGGCGATGACCTAGGCGGCGACCGGAGTTCGGTTGCGCGCGAGATTGCGTTTTAGTTCGTAGAAGAGAGGGGCAAGGGGCTAGGAGGACGCTACGCATCGCGAGGAGTAGGTTGGACACTCCAGGGTGACCATATGGTCACCGGAGCATCGTCGGCGGCGAGCTCAGGCGGCGGTGCATTCCGGTCATCAAGGGGGCGACGGCTACGGCAATCAAACAAAGAGGGGAAGAGGGGGAAACGGTGGCGGAGCTCACAGCGGTGCCGTAGGGATGGTTAGCGGGCTCGGGGACGCGCCGGAGTGGCCGAATCGACGGAGAAGGGCGCCGGGGCCGAAGCTTGAAGATGATGACGATGGCGGCTGCTCGGGGCCCTTCTGGTCGCCTGAGACGTCGAGGAGGATGAGGGCGTCTTGGTGGAGCTTCTTGGCGCGTCGGCGGGGCATGGGGTGGCCGGTGGCCGCGGCTATGGCGAACGGCGGCGACGAGCTCCGCTCGGGCTGCGCGAGAGAGAGAGCAGAGGAGGGGGAAGGAGTCGAGAGAGAGCATAGAGCGAGGGGAGAGACAGAGGGGGCTACGGGGCATATCCAGACGCGTCGGGGGCGCCTCGGTGGCAAGCAGGAGGTGGCCAGGGCGGCGTCGGCGCTCGCCACCGAGCTGCTTCGGTGCGAGGGGAGGAAGACGACAGGGGGGTTAGCGGTGGCGGGCTGGGCCGCACAGGAGCTGGGCCGGCTGGGCTGAGAGGTGAGCGCCAGGTAAG
>NW_025253184.1:0-2004 GCF_018294505.1 Triticum aestivum | reverse complement strand
TTGCCAATGTCGGCCAAATCATGGGCAACCAATACCTCAACCAAAATTTTGGCTACCCAATGCTTTGATGGGGCAACCTTGGGCACAAACCAAACATACTGTTGGTCGTGCCACAGCACTAACGCCACCCTCGGCACACTAAAACCGACCGTGTCTAGCAACGATATGAGCGTGACGCTCATTGCGATCGCCGTGTCCAGAGGCGGTGCTGGAGTTGCGCCCCGTTGTTGGCCCCAACGACCCACATGAACGGTTGTCGGCGGCGAGGAGGTCGTGGGCCAGCTCCTCCATTGGTCTAGTCTGCGCTACGTCGTCCCGACGGGTGTCCCCACATGTCGGTTTCCCTGTTTTCCCAGCCATATTCGAGCGTCAGTGCTCCGCGTTGGCATTAGGCCTTTCACTATGCAGGCCAAGCAAGACAACTTATTGTTTATTTGAGCCGTTCAAGTATAATCATGTGGCGTTTGCTTTTTTCTCATTCCTCTCCAACCCTCTTCTCCATCAATCATGTCGCCCTCCAGTCGACTCCATCCTCCCGCATGCCTCATTTGAACATTCCGCCGAGTATCATTCGCATGTACCCACCCTAGTCCTCTTTCAATAGATCTCCGGACCCCGAGATGAAATCGAGAGGGAACGAGTGGGGGCACATGATACCTAAGGTGGATTCAAAATTTTGAACCAGTGATCATAGCATCCACAAATCATATATAAAGGGTATTCAATGTTCGTTTCGTTTTTGAACGTACAATATACTCCATCCTATCCTTTCTAGTTTACATATAGGTTTTATGTCTAGTCAAAGTATATCTACTTTGATCGGGAAGGTGTCAACATTCAACAACGCCCAATCAATATTGTTAGATTCGTACGTACTCCTAGATTTGTACTCGAGATGGTTTCCAATTTGACTATTGACAAGATTAATAGTACATGAGATGTATAATGTGAAAATTATATCATTGGAAACTCCTTTCACATACGAATTTGACCATATGCTTTGTGTAAGTTGCATGTCATATATTATTACTCTAACATTTGGTCAAAGTTAGCCTCGAAAAACGCATTAGGCCCTGTATAGTAAATGGAAGGAGGGACTAGTAGTGGAAGTGGATCCTCTGACGTAGGTATCCCTGCCTTACCCTCCCTTTCGGTCACTTACTGGCGGATCCCATGCTTGCTAGGCCCCGCATGTTCATTACTCAATGGATTCAGCCACGTCAGGGGATCCTCATCCGTAGTATGCTCCATCTGTTTTTATTTACCCCGCATAAAACGGAGGGAGTGGTTGTATAATAAATGACGCGGGCGGGGGAGAGGGACGGACATCGGTTTGCTCTCAACTACGGTCCCACAAGCGAGCGAAAACGCAAGACGAAGCGCGTTCCATTCGGTGAGCGACGTGGAGGGTCCAGCGTGCCAGTCTGCAATGCGAACGTGACAAGAGCGATGTACAGTCAAAACCGATTGACCGGTCGTCACCGGAAACACTATTCGCACCGAACCTTTGCTTCTCGGCCTATGCCAGCCACTGCCCTAAAACGTAAAACCGCACCAAATCTCCAGCCCATTCCCCCACCTTTCGATCCCCTAGCCCGCATCAAGCGTCCCCTAGTTCACCGGAAAGCCATGGTGCGCCGCAAGATCATTTACTACAAGATGCTGACGCCGAAGCGCCGCACAGAAATTGCGGTGGCGGTCGGCACCACAGACCGCCGTTCCCAAGCTCGCTTTGCGGCGGGCCAATCCCCGAGTTCTATGGAGCAAAGCTACGAGGAGGAGGAAGCCAATCCAATGTTCATGGAGGAGGTCACGGCGCAGAAGGCCCCCGATGGGTATGAGACGATGGACGTCGACTTCATGCCGGCGTCCAAGTCCCCCATGGTGCAGGCGTACCAGCGGTTCAACATGGCGATACTATAGGAGGACCGGGAGGCAGAGGCTCAACTCGACACGGAGCACGCACATGCCGCTACCATCGAGGCTCTCATGCATGCGGAACCG
>NW_025253183.1:0-2004 GCF_018294505.1 Triticum aestivum | reverse complement strand
AAAAAAACAAGCTACAAAAAGAGTTTTCGCCACATTCGTGAAATATAATCTTCCAAAGAAACATACGACTTGATCTCTGGTGGGAAAACATAATACAACGCAACATGACCAGAAAAGAAACAACCTCAAAAAAGACATCTCACCACATATGTGAAATAAAACCTTCCAAAAGGTAACATACATACATGCAATAAAAGATTAAACAGACACAACCAAATAAAACAAGAAAAGGTCGATGCCTCCTCCTTTGCTTCAGTCCTGCTCTCCTACCAATGACCGCCGATCGTGATTATTTTTCACTGATTCTTGCAACAAAATATAAACATGTACTATCCTAAAGGCATAGAATATTGCAATTAAAATTCAAGCCGCATTTAATGATATTGATTTCATCTTGTGAATGTTGATATTTTTTCTATAAGTCGATCAAACTTTACAAAGTTTTACTTCAAATTAATATTATATGCACAGTAAAATATGTGGAGGGAGTATTTAATATTAGAAGTGCTAGCCCATGCTGATGCACGGGTTGATGGCTAGTATGCTCCAATGCATATAAATTGGTTGAAAATTCAAATATGTGTCCTTGGTTGCATGCTTAATTAGGTGCCATGCAAGAAATGAGAATGAATGTCAAACACCCTGCCACCGTCACTCGGCCGCAAACATTGAGATATATATACCTGGTTTTTAAATTCTAGTAAATCCAAAGCTCATCTAAAATTCATGAAACTTGGCATGCTGTCATGGAGTGGCATCAACATGCCGTGGTAAATTTTTTGTTCAATTTCGGGCAGGTTTGGGGATATGCTTCTCACAAACTAGAGCTTCTCACAACAAGCCCGATGGTTTTCGTAGGGAATGTTTCACCTTTCTAGACGAAACAATATGCATTGCCTCTTCTCAGTTTCAATTTTTTTCCTGGTGTCACCATAGAACAATAGGGGTGTTGTGTTAATTTTTGGGATATTGCGAGTTCGCTTGGACATTTTTATACATTAACTGAGTTTTCTATGCATTCATGTGCAGAATTCCAATTTGAACTATACATGCACACATATGCTCTAATGCATATAAATTGGTTGAAAATTCAAATATGTGTCCTTGGTTGCATGCTTAATTAGGTCCCATGCAAGAAATGAGAATGAATGTCGTCAAACACCCTTCCACCGTCGCTCGGCCGCAAACATTGAGATACCTGGTTTCTAAATTCTAGTATAAATCCAAAGCTCGTATGAAATTCATGAAACTTGGCATGCATGCTATAATGGAGCGGCATAAACACACTGTGGTAAATAATTTGTCCCATTTGCGGCAGGTATGGGATATGCTTCTCACAAACCAAAGCTTCTCACAACAAGCCTGATGGTTTCGGTAGGGAACGTCCCACCTTTGGGGACAAAACGATATCCATTGCCTCTTACTGACCTTATTGATTTGAAAAAAATTCTCGTGTCAACATAGAACAACAGGATTGTTATGTCAATTTTTGGGATTTTTCAGGGTTCGTTTGGACATTTTTATGCATTAATTGAGTTTTCTAACGCATTTATATGTATAATTCAAATTTTAACCATTCACGTGACGCCACTTGTCTTGGTTTTAATGGCTATCGGTTTTAATGGGTCTTGATCGCAAATGTTTTAGAAAGAACACCCGTATGCAAAGTGAGAGCAGCATTTGTGCATCTCTTCAACGCAAACGGTTGTTTTGGATGACCCGTGTGAAGTGATACGTCTCCGTCGTATCTATAATATTTTATTGTTTCATGCCAATATTCTACAACTTTCATATACTTTTGGCAACTTTTTATATTATTTTTGGGACTAACATATTGATCCAGTACCCAGTGCCAGTTCCTGACTGTTGCAGGTTTTTATGTTTCGCAGGAAACCCATATCGAACGGAATCCAAATGGCATAAAAACGGAGTGGAGAATATTTTTGGAATATTTGGGATTTTCCGGAGGAAGAATCAATGCGAAACGGTGCCCGAGGTAGCCAC
>NW_025253182.1:0-2004 GCF_018294505.1 Triticum aestivum | reverse complement strand
GTAGCGAGGAGTTGAGTTGCCATGAAACCACAACGATACACCTTAGGGAAGGTGACTCGTAGAGATATCCCCTTAAGTGGCAAAAAGAATTACTTTTGATTCAAAGATCATTGAAACTCTTTAAACCAGCCTAAGGCAATTCTCGAGCGATCGTTTGGAGGGGGTCAGTAGAATGGCATACTCGGACTTGGATGATGTGGATTATCTTGTTGAAGACAACGCAATGGATGAATTTACTTATCACCGGAAATGGAAGGGACATTGGTGGTGCAAGCTGGGAACAAAATGCAAATGCTGGGAACGATTCTGGTAACTGGGGAAGAACCCAACAATAGAGAGTGAATTCACTGTTGGAGTGGTTATAGCATAACCGAGGAAATCTGGGGCAATCCCAGCTAGTGCCGATGATAAGACGTAGCGCTTGTGCGTGCTCTCAAGAACTTGAGCATTTCCACAATCATCAAGGTTTTATCAACAACCGCGTCAAGGGTGCTGACAATACAACATACTACCATGATGAATAGCGATGGACGATGCAGATGCGAAGGAGGATAACACTTTCTCAGATTTCACCTTAGCGAGGCCAAGCAAATAAAATCTGGATGATCGACCGAGAGACATTTAGCACTCCGCTTCTAATGTTCTCCTTGATGTGCTAGTATAACCCATTCATAGATATGGTTTGATATCTAAAACATCAAGTAAAAGGTCGGACTTCGGGAACATAAAAATCCATAGGGGCAACTAGGGAGTAAATCCTACGAAATCCCTAGGGGGGGTGGCCAACTTCCTCAAACAAGATACTATAATAATAGGTCTACCGGATGGGTGTGTTGGCCACGACATCCACCTTACCGGTTATCGAGAGACCAATATTATAGTTCTTAGGGAAATATTCCAACCATCATATCTGCCTGAGATTCAGCTCTGGTTGGTGTTAGGATATTCCAGGCTCATCGAGTCTTAGGAAGAAAAATGAAAGTTTGCAACACAAATCGACGAGATGACGTTGCGGGATTCTCGGGAGATGAACTACGATAGCAAGCTCCAAAACATGAGCTGGTTCTGCTACAAACATGTGAACACGTTGTCCCAGACAAGCATGACCACGTGGTAGTCTTATAATAAAACACTACCGAGTTCAGGAGGGGGAACCATCAACGAGGGTATCGAAGTCTTGTGCATTACCATGGATTAACACTTAACTCCTTTTCTCGAACAAATCAGTCAGTGGCTTGGTGTGCTAGGGATACATATAGATTGAAGGTTGCAAGTCTTCAAACCACAGCATTCTTCGCACGTGTGCATGACTGATTTGGAATGATTCCAAGGAAAGCAACATTGACTTTCTCGAATCCACGGCGGCAACTTGCATCAGATGCACATGAATTAAAGGAAGTCACTACCTTCATCCAAACATATGCTTCATGAGCTAGCATGAACAAATGCTTTCAAAAGTTTCCAACACTAGCTTAATGTTCAGCAAAATTATGGAGAAGACAAGGATGTTGTCAATGGGCACAACAACAATTCATCTGGGTTTCCTTTTAAAAGGAATTCTATAGTTAAGTGAACAAGTGATAGCATTGGTCAGACCTAAAAGATATAATGGTGTATGCTCGAGGGATCAACCACGAATAAGACAACATTACGAGCATCGTTGGTACTGATTTGATTTGACGATAGCCCACACTCAAATCAAAGGATTGATAAGACAATAGGTCCAGCAACTGATCACAAGGACCAATCGATGAAGATATCATCTTTCTTCAACACACACTACACAAGAATATCCCTTTGGATGAACTAAATCGGGCAAGCTTCTATCTTCCAACTCTCCAAGTTGATGCATAGCTTAACCAACTAGCTCAGGGGTATCCAACACGGATTCTTGGAGAAAGGGTGGTTTACAGGATAAACCAACTTGATCACGAGCTTAACATAACAGTCAGGCGACAACCTGGTGATACTTTCGAGAAGATATTCGGAAAATCACGAACCACC
>NW_025253181.1:0-2005 GCF_018294505.1 Triticum aestivum | reverse complement strand
AAAGGCAACATACTTGCCACCCTTCTTCATCCAAATGAAAATCAAGGCCTGCATGCACACTGGGCAAGGCATCTTTCCACTTGTACACCATCCGCAGAACAGGGCATAGCCGGGAAAGTCATGCATGCAATACTGTAGCCAAACTTTCATCAAGAAATTTTTCTGCAGATGTCGGTCGTATGTCAACCTCGGGAAGTACCAAGAATGGTGCAAATCATCCACCAACGGCTGCATAAACACACTCAAATTCTTCCCTGGATATTCAGGCCCAGGAATTATAAGCGACAGGAACATGGTCTTGCGTTGCATTATGGCGCCGGGAGGGAGATTGAGCGGAATAACAAATATGGGCCAGCAGCTGTATGGATTAGACGACATACCATATGGATTGAACCCATCACCTGTTATAGCAATTCTGACATTCCCAGCCTCGGCTGCTTCCTCCGGGTACTTTATATCGAATGACTTCCATGCTTCACCTTCTGATGTATGTACAATTTTTTTTGGATTGTACCTTTTCCCTTCCTTGTGCCACTTCATCATTTTGGCAGACTCCTCGGTGATGAAAAGGCGCTGCAGTCTTTTTATAAAATCAAGATACCGAAGAACCTTCACAGGGATTTTTAGCTGCCGCTTCTGACCATGCTTATCGACAACCTCAATATACCGAGAGGAACCGCAATTCCTACAGTAGTTGTCATCCGCATACTCATGCCTAAACAAAAGGCAATTCTTTGGACAAACATGTATTTTCTCATAGTCCATGGAGAGCGCCTTCATGATTTTCTTCGTACCGTACATGGTTTTCGGCAGTTCATGGCCCTCGGGCAGGCTGTTAGCCCATACTCCCAGAAATGCTTCGAAGCAAACTCGGCTACAGCCGTACTCAGCCTTCACTGCCATCAGTTGCGAGATGGCATCCAGCACAGACAGCTTGGCACCCTCATAGAGAGGTTTCTTTGACGAGGCCAAGATTTCCAGGAAGGCCTTTGCGGTTTCCTCCGGCTCCTCCGGTTCATTCGCTGAATGTGACGGAGGTGTCAGCTGTGCAGCAAAGACATCATCTAGCATGTCTCTAACCCCATCGTCCTCATAACCAGCAACGCGTTGTCGTATCACATCCTCTCTACCACGGTCCCGCTGGGCAAAGTTTATCGGCATATTAAAGTTGGGCATAAATCCATGCGTGCGAAGGTGCTTAGTCATCTCACTCTTATCTCTGCGGATACGTCTCCCACATCTGGCACACGGGCATTCTGGCACCATCCTCATTGGACTACGGAATATCTCTTTCAAAAACACATCAGTTTTCTCGACCCACTCTGTTGTTACTTGATTCCGACGGATAAACCCACTATACATCCACTGATTATCTGCCATCTCTGCTTTATTGGAAGCCACACAACAAAATTAAGGATTCATTTAAATTACCAACATCAATATTTTATTTTTTACAAGGTTGACGAGTAATCCACCTACATCTCTAATAGGTAGAGATGGGTCCTAATCCCACCCGAGAATGTGTAGATTGAGTACGGTCCATGCTCTACCCCATTCCGAGACAAAATTTCGGCAGCACCTCCCCGCTGTTCTCCAAATACACGTCTCGGCAAAATGTCGAGAGAATGTGCATCCGGAGAACAATAGGGAGGCGCCGCCGAAATCCTGTCTCGGAACGGGGTAGAGCATGAACAACGTACCCAATCTACACATCCTCGGGCTGTCCGTGGAAAGTGCTGGACAATCCGAAAGAGCTGCGGTGATAAATATGCAATTGAATGCATATTTATCGATGCAACCCTTTCGGACGGGAGACCTAGGTTACGCGACTTGATGTGAAAATTCAATCTAGTGACATGGAAAAAAAGTGGACGAGGTCATGGAATTGTTGCTCACCCTCCGATGTAGAGGATGTAGTCGATCAAAGGAGGGACGATCGTGGACAAACACCTCCAACGTCGACGGTCACTCCACGAAGATGGAACACCACAAATCCTGTTAATTC
>NW_025253180.1:0-2005 GCF_018294505.1 Triticum aestivum | reverse complement strand
CCAAAATCTGCAGGCAGCTCAAGTTTATATGCATTATCATTTATTTTCTCTAACACCTTAAAGGGACCATCAGCACGTGGCATTAGCTTTGATTTGCGCAAATCAGGAAATCTATCCTTACGCAAATGTAACCAAACAAGATCTCCAGGTGCAAACACAACATGTTTTCTACCCTTATCTCCAGCAAGTTTATATTTAGCATTCATGCGCTCAATGTTTTCCTTAGTTAACTCATGCATTTTTAAAATCAATTCAGCACGTTGTTTAGCATCAAAATTAACCTTCTCCGAAGATGGAAGAGGCAACAAATCAATAGGTGCACGAGGTAGGAAACCATACACAACTTCAAAAGGGCACATCTTAGTAGTAGAATGCAATGAACGATTATAAGCAAATTCAATATGAGGCAAGCATTCCTCTCACATTTTCTTATTATTCTTCAAAACAGCCCTAAGCATAGTAGACAACATTCTATTGACTACTTCAGTTTGTCCATCAGTTTGGGGGTGACAAGTAGTACTAAAAAGCAGTTTAGTCCCCAACTTAGCCCATAAACATCTCCAAAAGTGGCTAAGAAATTTAGTATCACGATCTGAAACAATAGTATTTGGTACACCATGCAAGCGAATAATTTCACGAAAGAACAAATCAGCAACATTAACAGCATCATCGCTTTTATGACATGGTATAAAGTGTGCCATTTTGGAGAATCTATCCACGACAACAAATATGCTATCCCTCCCCTTCTTTGTTCGAGGTAAACCTAAAACAAAGTCCATGGATATATCCTCCCAAGGAACACTAGGTACATGCAAAGGCATATATAAACCATGAGGATTGAGTCGTGACTTAGCTTTTTGACATGTAGTGCAGCGAGCAATAAAACGCTCAACATCCCGTCTCATCTTTGGCCAAAAGAAATGTGTAGCAAGTACGTCCTCCGTCTTCTTCACGCCAAAGTGTCCCATTAATCCTCCTCCATGCGCCTCCTGCAACAACAAAAGACGAATGGAGCTAGCTGGAATGCATAGCTTGTTAGCACGAAACACAAATCCATCGTTAACAACAAACTTGTTCCACATTCTTCCTTCTTTACAATTCTGCATTACATCTTTAAAATCAGCATCATGCACATATTGATCTTTGATGGTCTCCAAACCAAATATTTTGAAGTCAAGTTGTGAAAGCATAGCATAGCGACGAGACAATGCATCAGCAATAACATTTTCTTTTCCCTTCTTGTGTTTAATGACATAAGGGAAAGTCTCAATGAATTCCACCCATTTAGCATGTCTACGATTCAGTTTAGCTTGACTTTTAATATGTTTCAAAGATTCATGATCAGAATGTATAACAAATTCTTTGGGCCATAAATAATGTTGCCATGTTTCTAAAGTCCGAGCAAGAGCATACAATTCTTTATCATAAGTAGAATAATTCAGACTAGGCCCACTCAATTTTTCAGAAAAGTAAGCACCAGGTTTGCCATCTTGTAATAACACACCTCCTAATCCAATTCCACTAGCATCACATTCAAGGTCAAAAGTCTTATTAAAATCAGGAAGTTGGAGTAAAGGAGCATGTGTCAACTTATCTTTCAATACCGTGAAGGCTTCTTCCTGTGCGGTACCCCAAAGAAAAGGCACATCTTTCTTTGTAAGCTCATTGAGAGGTGCAGCAATGGTGCTGAAATCTCTCACAAAACGCCTATAGAATCCAGCGAGGCCAAGAAAACTCCTCACTTGTGTGACCGTTTTGGGCTGCGGCCAACTCTCAATAGCTTCAATCTTGGCTTTATCAACTTCAATTTCCTGTGGAGTAACAACATAGCCAAGAAAAGATACTCGGTCGGTGCAAAAGGTGCACTTCCCAAGGTTACCAAACAAACGTGCATCACGTAGAGCAATAAAAACAGCACGTAAATGTTCCAAATGTTCCTCCAAAGATCTGCTATAAATCAATATGTCATCAAAGTAAACTACCACAAATCGTCCAATGAAAGCAC
>NW_025253179.1:0-2005 GCF_018294505.1 Triticum aestivum | reverse complement strand
GTGGTTCCGACCATGTTCTCCTTTAAATACCATTTCTCGTGCAAGTTTAAGCACTTGTCTTCTGTAGAGCAATACCCTAGTCCAACCTCTACTTTGATCTGTCGTCGAGCATTACCCCCCTGGTATCTCGAGATTATCACGGAACTGCATAACTTCTTATGAGTTCTCCATCAAGTATTACATTCTCATTGATTCCAATTTTTCACGGGCTCCGAGTTGTTAGAACCCCTCAAGGACACCGATAAGTGAATCAATTCCACACTCCGATTCAATAACTCTAAGTAATTTTCATTGCTTATGAGTTTAATAATCATTTAAGTCATTCCTAGCCTGATAGGCTATATCCTTAGCGTGCTAAATTTTAACTGTGCTACCTGGTCCTTAACCGTGGAGCACAACTTTCGATGATGAGCTAAGCTTATGTCGATCTTCCTCATCTTATCGTTTCACCTCCAACAACAAGCTTGGTTTGGAGTTTGTGTCGTACCCTTGGTTCCAATAACTTTTCGCTTCACCATTCCTTTGACTTGATGTCATCGCCGATAGATTACATCTTCATGAAATCTCTCGACAAATGTGTCGTGATCAGCACCAACATTTTGAGCTCTTCCAGGATATCAGTGGAAATTCAGGATGAGAAATACCATCCTTGCCCCTCGATGAATTGTGTTATCATCGACAACATTCTTGCCTCCCCCCCCCCAACACAAACTTGTTCATATTTTGTGTTGTATCTTGATTTCCCTGCTATCCAACTTATGTTATGTTCTACCGTGGAGTATTACCATCTTTGATGTCAAGAATGTCGTGAGCATTACTCCACCTCTTAAGAATTCTTGGTACAGTGATACTTCTCGCCATCACCATTCTTTCTTGGTCCCCGTGTTGTTTCTAAACGAAATACCGACAAATGGTCTGTGATGTGTAAATTCTAAACTTCTAGCAACCCTATTGCTTTGAAGTTATTGGTCTATAGTTTCATTCTACGTCTATGGCTTGATGAATCATCATTCGAACATCGATCGTGCTACCTAGCCCATATTTCGGGTGCACATTTCAACCAATGTATAACTGTGTATGTTTTTCCTCGAGCATACATCATTATATCATTTGATCTGGCTAATGTTATCTCCTTGTTCACATAGTTGTGGAAATCCATCTTTTGGAAATCTCAATGGATTGTCGCTGAGTCAATCAGTCACCTCCTCACCTCTCCTGGATTTAACGATGAACCCTTGTTCGGAGCTCGCTTCCATAGTTCATCTCCCGAGAATCTTTGATGTCGTTTCGACAATTTGTGTTGCACCTTTCTTCTCAGGCATCCTGAGTCTGAGTTATCCTGACACCAATCAGATCTGAATCTCGGTCAGATATGATGGTTGGAACATATTTCCAAGAGTTATAACATTGGTCTATTTATGACCCGGTAAGGTGATGTCATGCCTAGCACACCTGGCCGGATGGCCCTATTGTTATAGATTCCTTTTCGGCAAGGTTATCCATTCTTCCATGAGGAAATTGTAAGACTTATTCTACAAGTTATTCCTGATGGATCCTGTGTGTTTTCAAAGTCTGATCTTCACCTGATGACCATATCAATGCTATCTCGAAGCATGTCTAAGGTACTCCGATCTTCAATAAAAACATTTGAAGCACAATGCTAAATTTTCGTTATCAATTATTCAAACACCGTTGTTTGGGTAATGTCATGAACTTCCTCTTCCCTAACCTAAATGGTTCTCTTCTAACCATTGTCCTTGGGAAGGATATACCCCTGAAATATGTGTTTAAACACATTTTCCTTTCCATTGTTCTGTTTAATCTGATAATCATATTTTCCTTTCCATTGGTTGGTTTAACATTTCTGGTGATCATTATGATCTAAGCAGTATTAATTCCTTGCTTGTACAAACACCTCGGTGTACAACTTTGTCAGTAAGACCCTGTTACTATTGTTGGTGACATTCCGGTAGCCACCGATGGACGAGAACTTTGCCTTATGGTC
>NW_025253178.1:0-2005 GCF_018294505.1 Triticum aestivum | reverse complement strand
GTTACTACTGAACCTCGTAGGTCAACCAGAGTAAGATCCACACTAGAGTGGTATTGTAATCCTATTCTGGAGGTCATGTTACTTGACCAAGACGAACCTACGAACTATGAAGAAGCGATGGTAAGCCCAGATTCCACAAAATGGCTTGAGGCCATGAAATCTAAGATGGGATCCATGTATGAGAAAAAGTGTGGACTTTTGTTGACTTGCCCGATGATCGGCAAGCCATTGAGAATAAATGGATCTTCAAGAAGAAGACTGACGCTGACGGTAATGTTACTGTCTATAAAGCTCGACTTGTTGCGGAAGTTTTTCGATAAGTTCAAGGGATTGACTACGATGAGACTTTCTCACCCATAGCGATGCTTAAGTCTGTCCGAATCATGTTAGCAATTGCCGCATTTTATGATTATGAAATTTGGAAAATGGATGTCAAAACTACATTCCTGAATGGATTTCTGGAAGAAGAGTTGTATATGATGCAACTAGAAGGTTTTGTCGATCCAAAGTGAGCTAACAAAGTGTGCAAGCTCCAGCGATCCATTTATGGATTGGTGCAAGCCTCTCGGTGCTGGAATAAACATTTTGATAGTGTGATCAAAGCATATGGTTTTATAAAGACTTTTGGAGAAGCCTGTATTTACAAGAAAGTGAGTGGGAGCTCTGTAGAATTTTGAATGTTATATGTGGATGACATATTGTTGATTGGAAATGATATAGAATTTCTGGATAGCATAAAAGGATACTTGAATAAGAGTTTTTCAATGAAAGACCTCGGTGAAGCTGCTTACAGATTAGGCATCAAGATCTATAGAGATAGATCAAGACGCTTGATAGGACTTTCACAAAGCACATACCTTGACAAAGTTTTGAAGAAGTTCAAAATGGATCAAGCAAAGAAAGGGTTCTTGCCGGTGTTACAAGGTGTGAAATTGAGTCAGAATCAATGCCCGACCACTGCAGAAGATAGAGAGAAAATGAAAGATGTTCCCTATGCTTCAGCCATAGGCTCTGTCATGTATGCAATGATGTGTACCAGACCTGATGTGTGTCTTGCTATTAGCCTAGCAGGGAGGTACCACAGTAATCCAGGAGTGGATCACTGGACAGCGGTCAAGAACATCCTGAAATACCTGAAAAGGACTAAGGATATGTTTCTCGTTTATGGAGGTGACAAAGAGCTAGTCGTAAATGGTTACGTCGATGCAAGCTTTGACACTGATCCGGACGATTCTAAATCGCAAGCCGGATATGTGTTTACATTGAACGGTGGAGCTGTCAGTTGGTGCAGTTCTAAACAAAGCGTCGTGGCGGGATCTACGTGTGAAGCGGAGTACATAGCTGCTTCGGAAGCAGCAAATGAAGGAGTCTGGATGAAGGAGTTCATATCCGATCTAGGTGTCATACCTAGTGCATCGGGTCCAATGATAATCTTTTGTGATAATCTCATGCAATTGCCTTCGCAAAGGAATCCAGATTTCACAAGAGGACCAAGCACATCAAGAGACGCTTCAATTCCATCCGGGACCAAGTCCAGGTGGGAGACATAGAGATTTGCAAGATACATACGGATCTGAATGTTGCAGACCCGTTGACTAAGCCTCTTCCACGAGCAAAACCTGATCAGCACCAAAACTCCATGGGTGTTAGAATCATTACTGTGTAATCTAGATTATTGACTCTAGTGCAAGTGGGAGCCTGAAGGAAATATGCCCTAGAGGCAATAATAAAGTTATTATTTATTTCCTCATATCATGATAAATGTTTATTATTCATGCTGGAATTATATTAACCGGAAACATAGTACATGTGTGAATACATAGACAAACGTAGTGTCACTAGTATGCGTCTACTTGACTAGCTCGTTAATCGAAGATGGTTGAGTTTCCTAGCCATGGATATGAGTTGTCATTTGATTAACGGGATCACATCATTAGGAGAATGATGTGATTGACTTGACCCATTCCGTTAGCTTAGCACTTGATCGCTTAGTATGTTGCTATTG
>NW_025253177.1:0-2005 GCF_018294505.1 Triticum aestivum | reverse complement strand
AACCAAACGTGAGGACGATAAAGAACCTGCTAGTATTGCCTAGTGTCCGACCCACTTGCCAGCAGAAGGTGGCCATTGCTGACCTCTTCCACTCAGAGCTAAGTTTGAACTTTGAACTGATGCGTAGGAAGGTTAGGATAGGATGAAATAAATTTGTAACTCATCTTTTGATGAGGAAATGCCACTTCATAGACTAGGAACCACACACATGTTTGGGTGCCAAGAAGTTATTGTTACAAACATTATCAAGGATATTGCCTTCACTGCTAATTTCCCAATATCTCTCAGTCCTAGAGTTACATATTATTTTTCATGAAAAGAAAGGTTTATTCTGTGCTTCCCACCAATATTGGTTATTTGCCTTGTGGTGTTGTTTCAGAATGATGATCCTTATAAGGAGGGGCGAGCATCTTCACACTTCAGGACCATCTCGGTAGATGATGGTGTGTGTGGTCCACCTCATCATTCACCATCTACCGAGATACTGCAAAGTCAATTAATGATTTAATGACACTAGTGAAAAACCATACAACTATGATATATGCTTACTGAACCTATAAAAATAGGCAAAGATACAATGCCCAACAAAAACATGTCGTACCAACTACACATTACAAACCACATGCTACACCAATTGAGGAAGAAACTCAAAGATTTGATAGTAAAATGATGAAAAAATTCATTCCTACACCAATTGAGGCGTATAACTATGATGGAAATGCAACTATCGCTATGAAAATCTTGTCGTATGAAGAGCAAAGCAAAATCTTTCCATATTTGCGTGTGCGTTTCCAGAATGTTTTTTACTTACTTATGTTGGAGTGACCATGTGAGGTATTGGGAGTTTGATATCCTAGCCGACAGAGGACCACCGACGTGCTTCTAGCATGAAGGCATACCCATGTGAAATATTTTGAAGCACCACCTCCTAACCGCTTTCCATCACAAACCATGGATAGACTTTGGTGACAAACCTGAATGAAGGTTCCCTATCGGTCCTAGTAGAAGCAGAAGCGGGTCTTTCTAGGCAGCAACATGGTGGGAATAGAGCTTCATGAAACTAGTTTTCCATCTCCTTGTATTGAAATGATGAAGCTCGAGAGCACAGAAGAACGGACACAAAGCACCAAAAAAGAAATATAGCTTTGAAATAGAGATGCAAATTCGTGAACAAATGAACTAGTTTTCTGAAAGTAGTTCATTTATTTTAACTAAAAGGGTTTGAGAGTATTAAGGACACCAATTTCACCTTTACTGGGAATACTATGATACACATATCATTTAGACATCCAAGCTAGTAGTTGCCTAGTACCACCAAGGTTCCCTAAATATGCATATGTGCAACAACTATAGAAATCCTTATTGGCACCAAGGTGAGGTAGACCTGAAATAGTAGACATAGGTCTTGCAAAGAATGTGCCCATCAAGAAGCACAAATAGAAACAAGGTAAATGTCACAATTCACCAGCTAAGATCTCCATACCATGTATCGCTATGTATCTACCTGTAAACTTGTACACTGTCGAAAAGATATAAAGCTTCAAACCCTAATACTCAACTAGTTCCTAGGAAGTTTCCCCAAAGCTCTCCAGATTCTATACAAGTCTAGAAAGACAACACCTTTGTTCCTCTCTACAAAGGTATGACGTTACATGCACGTTATGCCAAAGGAAAAAACCTCCGTGTCTGATCCATGTGCAACTAGAATTGATGGCAATGCCTAAAATAATTTGAGTCGATGTTAGTGCACTTTGGTGTAAGTTGACATCGGCAGGACTTCGACACCATCCACACCCGATTCTTTGAGATCAAGCGGAAAATATGAGCAATTTGGAAACAAATGCATGGCTTTGGGATACATAAGTTTTTTGTCTACTTACCTCAGTGTGATAATTAACTTCTCAACCCATGCAATCTGTTAGAAGGGAGAGAGAGGTTTGATGGAATAGTTCGTTGTATTGCTTGAGCCTCGTGGGCATATATATAGGAGTACATGATCATCTTG
>NW_025253176.1:0-2005 GCF_018294505.1 Triticum aestivum | reverse complement strand
TTGGGTTTTCACTCTGAAGAGCAAGCAATGTGTTGAACAAGGCCATGCCGCATAAGAGCATGTCCAACAGAGCCCTCAAAAACTCAACCTTCAAAACCAGTTTGAGGGCTGAGAAAATGTAGTTTTGAAGGCCGAAAATCCCTCGCGCAGATCAGTGCCCTCAAACCAACCCTCAAAACAGAATATTCTGTTTTGAGAGTTGGTTTGAGGGCACTGATCTGCGCCCTGGCCTTCAAACCTTCAAAACAGGACAACAACTATTTCAACAAAATTCCATACAACAAACATAACAATAATCAACAACAAATAATTATTCTAGTTATGATTACAACATCAAATAATTGTTTCAAGCTCACAAGAATCATTCTACTTAGTACAACAATGTTTGAATCACATAGTACATAGAAAAGTAAAACAAAGATCCCTTACAACAATGTTTGTATCACAAATAGGACATGGAATCAAATAGGACATGTTTGAATCAAATAGGCCATCATTGGCGACGGCCAAGCAGCTGCCAGTGGTGCTCGACCAGATCATTGAGGAGCTGGGTATGAGTGTTGGCATTTTCAATTTCCCGACGTGTTTGAAGGAAAGCTTGAATGTGATCGGGGTTCCTCTCCGGTTGCACTCGGGTACCAACATTGTCAT
The DNA here is from genome assembly GCF_018294505.1 of Triticum aestivum. Lineage (NCBI taxonomy): Eukaryota > Viridiplantae > Streptophyta > Magnoliopsida > Poales > Poaceae > Triticum > Triticum aestivum. The sequence continues at coordinate 1,354 of NW_025253176.1, read as the reverse complement.
AGAAACATGGCAAGTTTAACCCCCTCTCATCCTCGAGTATCATGTTGTGTAGAATGACACAACACTTCATGATGTTCACAAGGGTTTTCTTGTCCCAAAAACGAGCTGGACCCCGAACAATGGCAAATCTTGCTTGCAAAACACCGAAAGCTCTCTCAGTGTCTTTGCAGGCTAATTCTCATGCCCTTGTAAAATTAGCTTCTTTTTGGGATAAGGGCATCCCTCTCTTCTCTTTAATGGACTTCACAAGTGTTGCCCACTCAGGATAAATGCCATCGGTGAGATAGTATCCCATTGTGTACTCATTGTCCATGACCTTGTAATTGCAAGTTGGAGCATCACCTAAAGCTAGTCTTGCAAATAAAGGGGACCTTTGAAGCACATTGATGTCATTGAGTGTTCCCGGCAAACCAAAATATGCATGCCAAATCCATAAGTCTTGCGGTGCCATGGCCTCAAGCACAATGTTAGGATCATGGCTTTTACCATAAATACATTCCATGCCATGCCTTTGGGCAATTTTTCCATTTCCAGTGCATGCAATCTAGACTACCAAGCATGCCTGGCCATCCCCTTTTTTCATTTATCTCCATCAACCTCTTTGTATCTTCCTCATTGGGAGCCCGAAGATACCAATCACCATACAACCGGATGACCATCTTGGCAAACCTACGCAGGGACTCGGTGGTAGTATCTTGGCCAATGCGAAGATACTCGTCACAGTAGTCCGCGGGTATGCCATACGCGAGCACCCGCATTGCAGCCGATATCTTCTGGTATGCACTAAATCCCATGGCACCGGCAGCATTTGTACGGCGCGTGAAATAATGCGAGTTGGCCTCGCAATCTTTGACGATTCTCTCAAACAAAGTACGGCGCATGCGGTACCTTCTACGGAAGAGGCGAGGTGGGTATGTCGGTACCTCTACAAAGTAGTCTTGCATGAGTTGCTCGTGGCCGAGTGCGCGGTTCCTCTCGATGCAAAGGCGCCCTATCTGCGACCCCTTCCTCTGATCCAGCAGCTTCTTGCAGTCCTCAAGATCTTTCACGGCGAGAATGGCGACCATCATCTCCGTGTCATCGGCTTGTAGCAGCTCCTCGATGTCCGAATCGTCCGAAGACGACCAATCAGAAAAATCCGACATCGAATCCATGTCCATCTCCATCTATTGTCAACAAATTAAACAAGCAATTAAACAACGGAAAATAAACAACAAAAATAGAAGGAAAAAAGACTTACCGAGTTGGGCTCGGGCGGAGGCGAGCTCTGGCGGCGGGGCAGCGGGGCGGCGGGAGGCGGGAGGTGGCGGGCGGTGGGCGGACGACGCGACGACAGGGACGGGCTCGGGCGGGG
>NW_025253175.1:0-2005 GCF_018294505.1 Triticum aestivum | reverse complement strand
CACCAGGCATAAGGCCGAGCCTTCCACCCTTTACCAAGTATATAAGGTGCATTAATTAAATAGGAGATATTGTGATATCCCAAAATATCCATGTTCCGACCAGGAACAAACTTCATCTTCACCTGCAACTAACAACGCTATAAGAGGGGCTGAGCAAAAGCGGTGACATAGCCAAACAACGGTTTGCTAGGACAGGATGGTTAGAGGTTTGACATGGCAATAGGGAGGCATGATAAACAATGGCAGGTAGAGCTAACATAGCGATAGAGCGAGTACTAGCAAGCAAAGATAGAAGTGATATCGAAGGTATGGTCATCTTGCCTACAAGGTTCTCAGACTTGTCGAAGGCTTGATCCTTGTTAACGTACTCAATAGGTTCCTCGTGCACGTACTCGTCTCCCGGCTCTACCCAAAGCAAGAACACAAGCAAAGGAACCACAATGAATCACGGTACAATGCACAAGCAACATGATGCAATACATGTCATGATATGCGAGATGTGATATGCAATGCATATGTGTGCTTCGGGAGGAAAAAGGATGAAGAAGGCATCAACTTGGCAAACCAAGTATGCCTCTGGAAAGATGAGATGATTTCGGTTGAAATCGATATAAGGATCACCGGAAATGGATGCACGGTTTGCAAATGGCAAGCAAGACAAGAATGACACAAAGCTGCGATTAACAGCACGATGCTACTTAGCATGCAACAAGAAACTATGCTACAGCACCCCAACATAAAAACAAAACATATGGCAGTGATCTACAGGAGATTCTTAACAAAAGAGGAACACTGAGCTACGGCTAAATCACATCATAACAGGTTCAAACAAGCATGGTGAAAGTGCAAAAAATATCAGGTTGGACATGGCATAAACAGCATCACGAAGCAATGTTCAAAGCAAGTTATCAACATGCTACAAGAACTTATAATAGCAAAACAAGACATTCATGAATCTACTCAAAGCATAGATCAAAAGTCCCTTACTGACCATAAGCCAAAAAGAATCAGAAAATATGATGGCACCCATGTAAACATAGCAAGTTTCGTTAACAGATTCAGCAAACAAAGCATGGCATTGACAGAATTACGAAGGCACCTTCGTGAGCTCGATGCACTCACTACAGAGCACTTCAAGATAAACTAAGCATACATCCATCAAGAAGACATGGCATAGAAGCTATACATGGCAAGAACAACATCATAGCATACCCGGATCAAGTACAACAACCTTGGCAAAATTGAATAACATGTAAACAATCTGCCAGGAAACATTTTGAAGAAAAAGTAGAGCACAAAAATGACATGCTAGAATACTCCATATTTGCAACCAGGGGCATGAATGGATAGAGCATAACCATATGTTCCAAACACCCTTACTGAAGTATCTCAAAATATGCATGGATCTCTCTGTAGCAACATGTTTACATGGCATGAAAATAACAGCAGAACAGGGACTAAAATCAGCAATATCACGAAGCCTAGTTTGCATGCTTGTGCTAGTCACCACATTGATCACAAAAATACATGGCAAGTACCTCTGCAAATAAGACATGGCATAGTTCAACTCACATGTAGAGCTCAAGTACATAGGATGCACACATCAATCATGGCAAAAATGACAAAAGAGCTTGTTCTGATAAGAATCTGAAACTAACATTATGAAGAACTCTTCCAACAGCATTTCAGGCGTCAATATGAACTCAAATGAAAATTATGCAATGAGATGAAATGATGTACTCTTCGAGACAAACAATTCGTTATGCTACACACCCAAAACGGAGCCACGGGTGCAAAGATGTGGTGCGATGAACATGCAACAAAAATTAAAGACAGAAAAGACTTAGACGAAATCGGGGGAGGAGGTCAACCGAGGTGGATCTGGATCTGGATCCGGATCGAGGACGGCCGGCGCGAGTTCGTCGGAGGGCGCGGGTGTCGCCGGAGTTGACGGAGAGGAGGAAGGCCGGAGAGGACGGGCCGGACGGAGCTTGGCCGCGGCGGC
>NW_025253174.1:0-2005 GCF_018294505.1 Triticum aestivum | reverse complement strand
AAAAGTAAATAGCAAGAATGCCACAGTCGGACGTCTGAGCGACATCACATAAAGGGCTTATATCAAAAGTAAATAACAAGAGTGCCACAGTCGGACGTCTGAGCGACATCACATAAAGGGCTTATATCAAAAGTAAATAACAAGAGTGCCACAGTCGGACGTCTGAGCGACATCACATAAAGGGCTTATATCAAAAGTAAATAACAAGAGTGCCACAGTTGGACGTCTGAGCGACATCACATAAAGGGCTTATATTTCATTATTCGAATTCAAGTAGCTCATGAATTTAAATCATCTCAAGGAAATACTCATGTACGTAATAATAAACTGGTTAGTCCATCCACAGGAATAACATTCAGCCTGGTTTACCACTCATGTTTATTCACCGGAGATTTTCACTGAGACTGACACAGAGACTGACGCTGAGACGGACGTTGAGACTGATACTGATACTGATATGGATATGTTGACCAAGATCCTTGACCATGGACACGGTTACTCGGATGGGTTTTGACTCTGCAGAGTTTGTACTCTTTAACCACAACCAACGGATTTCAGTAGTCACAGAGGACTAGTTCCGTTTACGGTATTTTAGGAGAAACACATCTAACCAGTACACACCCATTCCACATTCCGCTGCCAGGAATCACCCTAGGCAACGTTCAAGAAAAACTTTAAGACGGGGAGGCCACAACCTCGAGTAGCATGGGATCAAATTTATATCGCGCGCTCTAAGGGGTGCCCCCCTCTCGGTCCCAACCGGAAACACCCATGCCCCCTGACCGAATGACGGGCTTTAATCCAGGGCCATGGAACCCTCATCACGGCCCCTCTATTTGGTGTGTATGAGGAAAGAGGTTTGCAACTTACTAAACCGTATTCTTTGCAGAAAACATGTGGTAGCACGAAAAGGGGACGGACGGTAACGTGGCTTGATCCACGTTAACACTGGAGTTTAACGGTTGACATAAGACTGGTATGCTTCAACAATACCATCTTACCACCTTTCATGTCACCACATGATCAGGTTATCTCCCATCAAATGATCACATCAAGTTTCGAAGCATACTGGTAGTTGCCTTGCATGCAATATAACACTCACTGATGCTCATATAAACATGCCATGACCTAATTATTCAAGCAAACATGCAAAACACTCCTCATATCAAAGGTTCAAACATGCTTGCCTGGTTCGCAGTAGTCAGAGTCTAGCTCGGCGAAGTTTGCGGCTCCGTCACCTCCTCCGGTATCTACGGTATAAAGAGAACGCGTACTAACCTAAATACCGAGTGTGCATAAAAGTTGTTCCAAATATTTTTCAAATAAATATGATAAAAAACTAGACAGAAAAATAAAGCTGACAGAAAAAGAGTCAACCCAAAATCATCTTTTGTTTAAAAGTTATTAAGGTTTTAGTCCAGGGACTCATCTGTAATGAAACAGAAACTTTCCAGGGGCCAGTTCATAAAAAGGACAGAAAACGCCTCAGTTAGAAAACGTATTTTGCCCGAAGGCGTTTTCAGAAAACATTTCGAAAAAGAGAAAAAGCTGACGAGGGGGTCCCACCCGTCAGGTTTAAAATCAAAACAGAGCACCCGGCGCCCGAGGGCCGCGGTGGTCGCCGGCGGCGATCCACGGCGAGGTAGGGGGAGTGGATGGTACCTACGGACTCACGGTGCTCTCCCGCGTCTGTGGGTGGTGGAGTTGGTCGTTGGCGAGCACCACGTCGACGGCGGCCTCCACTCCAGCGGACGGTGGTTCGGGCTATGGTGGATCTCGCCGGGGAGGGCTGCAGATGTCAAATTGAGGCTCGGGTTAGAGGAGTGGGTGTACTAGGAGGCGACTGGCACGGTCTGGGAGGCGGGGGTGGTCTCACCAGACGGAATCGTGCCAGAGCCCAAAGCGGATCGGGGCGGCCGGAGTCGGGGAAGAAGGCCTCCCCGAGGTCTTCCTAGTAGCTAGGCGTGGCTCTGGTGAGGTGTAGGAGTGGTGCTGGGTTGAAGGC
>NW_025253173.1:0-2005 GCF_018294505.1 Triticum aestivum | reverse complement strand
GGGCTATGTGTTTTGCCAGAAGATCCGCCGGTTATTACATCTTGTCAGTCAGTCAAAATGTTGTAGATGCTAGTTGGTAAATTCGATGAGTACAAGAGATGACTCGTATCTGAGATTGGATTTGGTGGAATCCTGAAGTTGCCGATGATTCCGAGGTTGGATCTGAAAATGAGCGCTTGGGTCATGAGGAAGGCAAATCCTCGGTGTCGTGTAATTGAAATAGACGAAGAGAAGAAGATTGCTTTCACAGCTGAAGATTTCCACAAGGTTTTCGGCGTCCCGTGTGGGAACCGTGATGTGTGTGGCAGGGATGCACAAATTGCTGCTCCGGCAATCAATTTTATCAAGCGTACAATTGGTATGGATGGTTCAGTTGCTCAAAATTTGAAAGCGGCTGAAAGCTTCATACACAGAGAGCTTTCTGAGGATTCTAGTAAGATGAAGAAGGATTGCTTTCAGATTGCTTTTGTAGTTTTTGTGTTGGGTTACCTGATAGCACCGTGCACGAAGTATGACTCGATGACAATTGATTTCTGGGGTGCTCTGTCCAACCCGGAATTGATAGCACAATTCAGTTGGTGTGAATATGCTATCCAGAAGCTGATGGCAGCTGTATCGAAGGTGCAGAATGATTATCAGAGCAAAGCAGCAACGGTCCATCTCTTCGCGTGCCATTTTTTCTTCCAGGTGTGCAGGACGTTTATAGTCGTTATATATTGTCGTATCGCTGTCTGATGTTTTTTTGGAACTAATGTTTGTTAGTGAATGCTTTCTTGGCATTGCACTATATGTTTAGACAGATATTCTTGCTGGATAACATTTAGCTAGGGTTGTTCAACATGCCACACACTGTATTCCCCCGTGCGCAGCGCTCTGGCCAGAAAACACTCAGTCAGATGATCATAATGGCGTACGGCATGAAGCAGGGAAAGTTCACTTATGTCCCTGCAGGGGTATGCTTTTGTTTTCGCGGGGAAAGATATCCTCAGCAGAAGTTATTCATGAAGAAGCTGTGATTATTTGGCTTACTTTTTTTTTCAAATGTTCTAAACAGGTGCGCCCGGCGGAACTAGTTTGCTATACGCGGACAGATGCGAGGTGTCAAGGCTTCACTGATGGTGATGTAATGTCAGCCTCAGGGAAATACCCAAAGGTTGGGGTGTCTGACAGGGTGGAACAGCGGACTCCAGAATTGTTTGTACCTGGCACAACAACACGAGCAGATACTCTGGGTGATGCGAGGTCGGTATTTGTGAGGATGTGCCTGTTGTGGTTATAAATGTTACTATTTTAACGGACTTTGTTATTCTTGATATTCCCGAGGACGATAGTATGTCGATTATCCTTGGTAGACCCTTTTTGAATACTGGAGGGGCTGTTATTGATTGCAACAAAGGCAATGTCACTTTTCATGTTAGTGGTAATGAGCATACGGTACACTTTCCGAGGAAGCAACCTCAAGTCCACGGTATCAATTCTATTGGAAAAATTTCAACTATTACTATTGGAGGTTTTGAATTTCCTCTTCCTACTGTCGAAAAGAGATATGATATTCTTATTGTTGGGGATGTGCATATCCCCGTTGAGGTAGCATAGTGTTATTCAAATTTTTTCCGGTTTCATGTTATTCGAATGGAGTTTGTTAACAAGACCTGATCAACCTTGTTCGTGGATTCCTTTTGATGAGCATGAGATGGATGAAGTTAGAAGGCACAACCTTCTGTACCCTCATTTTACTCTCTGTTATTTAGAATAAATAAAGCAAAAATAGTATTTTCTGTTAGTTTTCTGAATTATCCGTGCAATAAAAAATATTTCGAAAATAAAAGTTTTCCATATGCTCCGAAATTGAAATATGATTTTTTCTAGAATATTTGAGAATATCTCGCACTGATAACACATTAGGGGGAGCAAGCACCTGGCCACGAGGGTCCAGGGCGCGCCCCCTGGCTCGTGGGCCCATGGTGGCTCCCCTCCACTTATTCCAGCCACCACACACTCCTTC
>NW_025253172.1:0-2005 GCF_018294505.1 Triticum aestivum | reverse complement strand
AGTCTGAGCCTCTATTCAAGTATCAATTTCATTCGTGCGGAGTATCTTCAGTCTTTCCTCAATTATTTCAACCGGTGAATTCTCATTTTGTTCGACATTCTTCAGCTCTTTTTCTTTCCGGTGGATTCAATGCATGTTTTTCGGTGTTGATCATATTCTTTTCCTCGGCTCAAGTGTTTTCCCTGCTCATTCGCCTCTCGCCAATTTATCCTTCCGGAGTGTTCAAGACATCTCAGGAGATTCGTCTGTGTTCCAATTAATTCGAGGTTGTCACCTCATTCAAATATTTCAATTGTTCCGGTGCATCATCTATCTGTTCAACAATCTTTTCCAACGGTGTTTTTTCTCTTCAATGGGCCCTAACCCACAGGTCTTTTCCCAGGATCTTACCTGACTCTTCTAATTCGCCGGAGTTATTCTCAATTCTTTCCAAGTGTGACGTAAGTATGATTTTCATCAATCAGATCTTTTTCAAGATCAATTCAAATCATTTTCATTGTTGGCTCAACCTCTTCGCTTTTCATTCTCCCAGAGTATCTCAGTAATTTTGGTGTTGTTTCTCGTCGTCATTTGAAGACCGAAGAAGAGTTTTTCCTCTAAATTTTGCCCGTTCTCCCGAATATTCGTGGTTCTAGCTTCTTGTTACCCTCTCGAATTATTCCGTTTGTCAAAAATTCTTTTTCTTACCATCCGGAGTATGTCAGGAGTTATTTTTTCGGTTCTTTTCACCGGAGGCCATCTTTCCAGAAGAATTCTTCGTCCTCAGATTTCAGCTTCGTTCAAGTGTTCTTTAATCAGCTCATGATCTCTTTGTTATTTTGCATCTAAATCCCCTCTTGCTTATTGGTTCTTCTAATTCTTCCCGGCGATTCTTTCTCTTTTGTTTGTTCCTTTTCATTTCCAACGGTGGTTCATTCAGATTCTTTTTTCTTTGTCATCATATTAATCCTTTCGTTCTTTCCAATCCTACCGGTGGTTCATGAAGACCTTCTCAAGTTTGCGATATGTCATTTCTCAATCCTTTTCAAGAAGAATAAATAGTATGCAAAAATCCGTTGCTTGTCATACATTTAATTTGATGAAGGGTAAGCATACAATAAATCTTATTCTTATTTCCTCCATGTGATTAATCCTTTTCTTCGGAATTTGTTCTTGGCGAATAAATTCTAGTTCCAAGTGTCTTCATCTTTTCTTTTCCGGAGTTCAAATTTCCTCGGTCATTTCGTCGGAACCTCCATCTAAATCATTGTAAGGCTCATCTTATTCTTTCATCCTTCATTCCTATATCATCATCCTTTTATCATCGGAGTTCTTCATGGTGGTTCTTCATGATTTATTTCATTCTTCAAGAGTTCATCAAGATTTTGTTCAAGGAGTTCTAGTATCTTCTTCCTTGCATCTCAAAGTGCAATTAATTCTCCATATTCTTTTGAAGTGGAGTTTCGCATTTCTTCGTTCTTCTCAGCTACCCAAATCATTTCCGTTTGGGCAGGTTATCACCTTATGATCTTGAGATGTTACCATAAGACCACAACAAGTTTAATCTTTCGTTGTTGATTTTCTCAACAACTCCGTTCAACCCTTCCTGCTAAGTTCTTTTCTTTAAATTCTTTCAATTCTTCCGGAGGCATTGTCTGTCTCTTCTCGTCAGGTGTCATTCCATACTCTCAAGTTCATGTTCTATTCTTTCCATGTTCAATCAGAGCTTTGCCTAAATACTTTTAGTATTATTCGTTTCTTATCTCGTTCTAACCGGAGTGGTTTCTTATCTCGTTCTAACCGGAGTGGTTTCATTCTCGTCATTCTCGTCGTTCCTCTCTTCTTCTCGAGTGCTCTCGATTCTTTGCTTCTTCTCTTGAGTTCTTGTTTCACCTCATCCCTTTTCCTTTCCGTCTCGGTCCTAAGATCTCGGGACGAGATCTCTTGTTAGTGGAAGAGTGTTGTAACGCCCCGGATTCGTTGCGCCAGGTGTCCGCCAGTTATTCGCCGTCATTGCCATGTCATT
>NW_025253171.1:0-2005 GCF_018294505.1 Triticum aestivum | reverse complement strand
GCTTTGATTGACGGTAGCATTATAAGATGATCTCTCACTAAATTATCAAGAAGTGTTCTCCCTGAGTATGCACCGTTGTGAAAGTTCTTCGTGCTGAGACACCACGTGATGATCGGGTGTGATAGGTTCTACGTTCAAATACAACAGGTGCAAAACAGTTGCACACGCGGAATACTCAGGTTATACTTGACGAGCCAAGCATATACAGATATGGCCTCGGAACACGGAGACCGAAAGGTCGAGTGTGAATCATATAGTAGATATGATCAACATAACGATGTTCACCATTGAAAACTACTCCATCTCACGTGATGATCGGTTATGGTTTAGTTGATTTGGATCACGTAATCACTTAGAGGATTAGAGGGATGTCTATCTAAGTGGGAGTTCTTTAATTAATTTGATTAACTGAACTTAAACTTATCATGAACTTAGTACCTGATAGTATCTTTCTTGTTTATGTTGATTGTAGATAGATGGCTCGTGCTGTTGTTCCGTTGAATTTTAATGCGTTCCTTGAGAAAGCAAAGTTGAAAGATGATGGTAGCAATTACATGGGCTGGGTCCGTAACTTGAGGATTATCCTCATTGCTGCACAGAAGAATTACGTCCTGGAAGCACCGCTGGGTGCCAGGCCTGCTGCAGGAGCAACGCCGGATGTTATGAACGTCTGGCAGAGCAAAGCTGATGACTACTCGATAGTTCAGTGTGCCATGCTTTACGGCTTAGAATCGGTACTTCAACGACGTTTTGAATGTCATGGAGCATATGAGATGTTCCAGGAGTTGAAGTTAATATTTCAAGCAAATGCCCGGATTGAGAGATATGAAGTCTCCAATAAGTTCTATAGCTGTAAGATGGAGGAGAACAGTTCTGTCAGTGAGCATATACTCAAAATGTCTGGGTATAATAATCACTTGATTCAATTGGGAGTTAATCTTCCAGATGATTGCGTCATTGACATAATTCTCCAATCACTGCCACCAAGCTACAAGAGCTTCGTGATGAACTATAATATGCAAGGGATGAACAAGACTATTCCCGAGCTCTTCGCGATGCTGAAAGCTGCGGAGGTAGAAATCAAGAAGGAGCATCAAGTGTTGATGGTCAACAAGACCACTAGTTTCAAGAAAAAGGGCAAAGAAAAGAAGAAGGGGAACTTCAAGAAGAACAGCAAGCCAGTTGCTGCTCAAGAGAAGAAACCCAAGTCTGGACCTAAGCCTGAAACTGAGTGCTTCTATTGCAAGCAGACTGGCCACTGGAAGCGGAACTGCCCCAAGTATTTGGCGGATAAGAAGGATGGCAAGGTGAACAAAGGTATATGTGATATACATGTTATTGATGTGTACCTTACTAATGCTCGCAGTAGCACCTGGGTATTTGATACTGGTTCTGTTGCTAATATTTGCAACTCGAAACAAGGACTACGGATTAAGCGAAGATTGGTTAAGGACGAGGTGACGATGCGCGTGGGAAACGGTTCCAAAGTCGATGTGATCGCAGTCGGCACGCTACCTCTACATCTACCTTCGGGATTAGTATTAGACCTAAATAATTGTTATTTAGTGCCAGCGTTAAGCATGAACATTATATCTGGATCTTGTTTGATGTGAGACGGTTATTCATTTAAATCAGAGAATAATGGTTGTTCTATTTATATGAGTAATATCTTTTATGGTCATGCACACTTGAAGAGTGGTCTATTCTTGTTGAATCTCGATAGTAGTAACACATATATTCATAATGTTGAAGCCAAAAGATGCAGACTTGATAATGAGAGTGCAACTTATTTGTGGCACTGCCGTTTAGGTCATATCGGTGTAAAGCGCATGAAGAAACTCCATTCTGATGGACTTTTGGAACCACTTGATTATGAATCACTTGGTACTTGCGAACCGTGCCTCATGGGCAAGATGACTAAAACACCGTTCTCCGGTACTATGGAGAGAGCAACAGATTTGTTGGAAATCATACATACAGATGTATGTGGTCCGATGAATATTGA
>NW_025253170.1:0-2005 GCF_018294505.1 Triticum aestivum | reverse complement strand
ATGAACAATTAGCTGTCATAAATTCTTCTCATACTGCTCCATGGTGTGTTGATTATGCTAATTACATTGCTGCTAAATTCATACCACCTAGTTTCACATACCAGCAAAAGAAAAAGTTCTTCTATGATTTAAGACATTACTTCTGGGATGACCCACACCTTTATAAAGAAGGAGTAGATGGTGTTATTAGACGTTGTGTACCTGAGCATGAACAGGAACAGATCCTACGCAAGTTTCACTCCGAGGCATATGGAGGACACCACGCTGGAGATAGAACTGCACATAAGGTATTGCAATCCGTTTTTTATTGGCCTACTCTCTTCAAAGATGCTCGTAAGTTTGTCTTGTCTTGTGATGAATGTCAAAGAATTGGTAATATTAGTAGACGTCAAGAAATGCCTATGAATTATTCTCTTGTTATTGAACCATTTGATGTTTGGGGCTTTGATTATATGGGACCGTTTCCTGCCTCTAATGGGTATACACGTATTTTAGTTGCTGTTGATTACATTACTAAGTGGGTAGAAGCTATTCCAACTAGTAGTGCTGATCATAACACCTATTAAGATGCTTAAAGAAGTTATTTTTCTGTTGTTTGGAGTCCCTAGATACTTAATGACTGATGGTGGTTCACATTTTATTCATAGTGCTTTCCGTAAAATGCTTGCTAAGTATGATGTTAATCATAGAATTGCATCTCCATATCACCCACAGTCTAGCGGTCAAGTAGAGTTGAGTAACAGAGAGCTTAAATTAATCTTGCAAAAGACTGTTAATAGATCTAGAAAGAATTGGTCTAAGTAACCTGATGATGCATTATGGGCTTATAGAACTGCATATAAGAATCCTATGAGTATGTCTCCATATAAAATGGTTTATGGAAAAGCATGTCACTTACCTCTCAAACTAGGACATAAGGCATATTGGGCCATTAAAGATCTCAATTATGATTTCAAACTTGCCGGTGAGAAGAGGTTATTTGACATTAGCTCACTTGATGAATGGAGAACCCAGGCCTACGAGAATGCCAAACTATTTAAAGAAAAAGTTAAAAGATGGCATGACAAAAGGATACAAAAGCGTGAGTTTAACGTAGGTGATTACGTGTTGGTATTCAACTCTCGTTTAAGATTTTTTGCAGGAAAACTTCTCTCTAAATGGGAAGGCCCTTACATTATCGAGGAGGTCTATCGTTCCGGTGCCATAAAAATCAACAACTTCGAAGGCACAAATCCGAAGGTGGTGAACGGTCAAAGAATTAAACATTATATCCAGTTCTAATAGCAATTTTTCACTGTTTTGGAATATTTAAGAAAATAGGAAAATAGAAGTAGTCCGGGAAGGACACGAGGCATCCATGAGGGTGGAGCGCGCGCCCTACCCCCTGGGCGCGCCCCCTGCCTCGTGGGCACCTCGTGTGCTCTCCGGGCTCCGTTTTCTTGCACGATACTTCTTTTGGTCGGTAAAAATTCATTATATAATCTCTCGAAGGTTTTTGACCACCGTATCACACAAAAATCTTCTGTCTTTGTCTCGAGCTGTTTTTGTCAGATTTGTCAGGGCCAGGCATCATGACGTCACCCTCCTCCAACAATGAAGACAAGGATGCTTGACTATTAAAGATAGATCTGAAGAGAGAAGAACCTGGGGAGATCAACAAGGATGATGGGATCAAGAGGGCCATGGAGGATCAAGCTCCGGTGGCTGAAGAAGAAAACATCCCTCAACCTCTTCCTAACCTCTTTACCCCAACTGAGGTTGAAGCTTTCAAGATGATTGAGTTATCTTGCATACAAAACAAGTATCTCACACAGGAAAAATATTTTGTTTAAGGATCATATCGTCGCACTTAAGGGCGTTATCCGCAAATTGGAAGAGCTCCTACGCTCGATGTGCGACTATCCATCATCATCACCACCTTCTTCACCAGCAAAGGAGACATAATCATATGGGTATGGGCACTCCCCTTGGCAACTGCCAAGCTTGGGGGAGTTGCCCCGGTATC
>NW_025253169.1:0-2005 GCF_018294505.1 Triticum aestivum | reverse complement strand
GTCTATGAACTGATATAAGCAACCCAGAGGTCCTTTTCCGTGGACACGGCTATTCGAATAGATTAGGTTAACCCTGCAGGGGTGTACTTCTTCACACACGCTCTCACCACTTACCGCCGTTTACACGACATGTACTCGGCAACCTTCAAGCGGAAGCCCAACGTGGGTGTCGGCCACGACCTACCTAATCACCTAAGTCTCTAGTCCAGGTTTATCGCCTATTCGGGTTCCATCCATGAGGAGATCCGGCCGGAGTTTCGCTCACAGCCCCAAACGATGTGAACAGGGTTCCCGAGACACCAAACGGGCGCCCGGTACACCATGCCACGTGCCTACCGCATCACAGCCCACCCCTACGGTCAGCGCTGCCCACGGCCTCCAGCATACTACAAACACCAGAAACTACTTGCAACTCCTGGACAGAGGACAAGGGTGATCAAGAAGCCGAGAGGGTCCATTGGTTTCGGGCACAATGCGTGGTAGTAGCTGAATCATGGATCACAAACACAGAACTCAGTTCCTGAGGACGGCTGCAATGAGACAACCCACCATGTACTCCTACATGGCCTCTCACCGCTACCTTTACCAAATCGTGTTCACACACTTAGCTCACACACAGTAGGACATGTTCACACGCCTCTGATTCATCCCCGATGAATCAGACCTGACTCAACTCTAAGCAATAGCAGGCATGACAAACAAACATGAATGAGTAGGCACATCAGGGCTCAAACAACTCCTACTCATGCTAGTGGGTTTCATCTATTTACTGTGGCAATGACAGGTCATGCAAAGGACAAAGGGGTTCAGCTACCGCAGCAAGTAACAGATGAATCGGTGTTGTCCTAATGCAGTAAAAGAGAGCAGGAGCGAGAGAGTAGGATTGTATCGGAATGAACAAGGGGGTTTTGCTTGCCTGGCGCTTCTGAAGATAACATTGAGTCTTCATCAGTGTCAACGATCACATCCTCGGTATCACGTCTATCGAGAGGGGACAAATACCGGCAACACAGAAGGAAACACAATCAATGCAATGCACAATATGATGCATGCTCATGACATGGCAATATGAATGTGTTTTGGGCTAATGCATCTAGCAACAAGTTAAATGAAGTTGGTTTGAATACAAGATTCAAATTCAAACTCCATATGTGATTATTTAAATGCCCTTTAATTGATTTGTGCTAAACAGCAGCTATAAGTTGTTCTAACATGCATGAAAATGGTACAGATGGATTCCTTGAATTTTTCTGATAATTTTTCATATATAATTTATTTCATTTGGAGTTACGGTTAATTTTCTATGAATTTTAGAAGTTTTAGTTATTTTCTGGAATTTCCTGAATTAAATTAAATCCAGAAATGAATTACTGCGTCAGCATGACTTCACAGTGACGTCAGCAAGTCAACGGCGTTGTCCAGGTCAAATCTGACCTATGGGACCCACATGTCAGCTGCACAGTGATTTAACAGAGTTTAATTAACTTAACTAAATGGTTAGCCGGGTTAATTAAAGGGTAGGGCCCACCTGTCAGTGAGTCAGTGGGTTAGCTAAAATTTAATTAGCATCTAAACTAAATTAGCAGGGCCCCGGGCCCACATGTAAATGACCCAGGGGGGGTCAAACCCCTGGTCAACAGGGTCTAACACGCCGGCGGTTCGTCGCCGGTGGCAACAGACGCGGCGGAGGGCTCGGGTTCGCTCCTCCGGCGTCCAAATGGATGGAGGAGAGCGGCTACGGGGAGCTGGAGCTCACCCGCGTCCGTTTCAGCAAGCAGCAGCAGCTAGGGCGGCCGGAGACGACGGCCCCGAGCTTGGCAGCGGCGGCCGGAGCTCGGGCGTGCTCGGGTTCGGCGTTACACGGCACGGCGAGGTCAGCTGAGGGTCTCTACGGATTACTGGGGTCGTCAGGAGCACTCGAAGGCAACGAGCGCAGGTGAAGGACCCCGGGAGCACGAAGCTCACCGGCCATGGCGGGCGGCGGCTTCGGGTGCTTGTGGGGCGG
>NW_025253168.1:0-2005 GCF_018294505.1 Triticum aestivum | reverse complement strand
AAATGTGGACTCGTGTGCGCCACCTCAAAAGAGTTACCAGCAGTCGTAGTATAGGATAGCCACTGAGTCAAGCTGGCTTGCTGCAGTCAAACTCCACAACCCCTTTGTTGATACTGATGCATATGTAGCTAGTTCTGATGTAAGTCTTGTTGGGTACATTTGTACTCATGTTTGCTTAATTTATGTTTTTGCAGAGAGACTTCAGTCTCACTAATAGTTCCGCGTGGACTTCGACGTTTAGCTTGTTACCTCAGCTACGATCTTGTGCCCTCGGCAGGGTCTTGTAGATAGTCAGGCTTCTTAGCCTTTTTCATTTGTAGTTGTCTGTACTCAGACAAGTTAAGCTTCCGCATGTGCTTATTGCTTGTATGACTTGAATGCTGGGTCATCAGACCCATGTTTGTAATATCTGGCTCCTCGGAGCCTAATGAATAAATACATTGAGTCATAGAGTTTTATTGTGATGCCATGTTGTATTGCACATATCAAGCATATTGTGTGTATGATTTTGGAATGCTTGGTATGTGTGGGATCCTACAATCTAGTTGTTTATTCTTGGTAGCCTCTCTTATGGGGAAATGTCTCCTAGTGCTTCCACTGAGCCATGGTAGCTTGCTACTGCTCTGGAACACTTAGGCTGGCCGGCATGTGTCCTTCTTCGTTCCTGTGTCTGTCCCTTCGAGGAAATGTCACACGTTGTTCTTTTAAGTCCTTATAGCTTGCTATGACTTGGGTTCATACGTTGATGACCGACACATTTGTTGCTAGGTCATGTATGCCTGTCCCTATAAGTTAGTGCCACCTTGGGTTTACGACTAGTCATGTCAGCCCGGGTTCTATGTCAGGTGGGTGCTAGCGACACCATCATATACGTGATCCAAAAGGCGCAAACGGTCCCGTGCCAGGTAAGGTGGCACCCGTGGGAATACCGTGCGTGAGGCCGCAAAGTGATATGATGTGTTACATGCTAGATCAGTGTGACTTAGGATCAGGGTCCTGACAGTGGATCACTGGACAACGGTCAAGAACATCCTGAAATACCTGAAAAGGACTAAGGATATGTTTCTTGTTTATGGAGGTGACAAAGAGCTCGTCGTAAATGGTTATGTTGATGCAAGTTTTGACACTGATCCGGATGACTCTAAGTCACAAACCGGATACATATTTATATAGAATGGTGGAGCTGTCAGTTGGTGTAGTTCGAAGCAAAGCGTCGTGGCGGGATCTACGTGTGAAGCGGAGTATATAGCTGCTTCGGAAGCAACAAAGTCTGGATGAAGGAGTTCATATCCGATCTAGGTGTAATACCGAGTGCATCGGGTCCAATGAAAATCTTTTGTGACAATACTGGAGCAATTGCCTTAGCGAAGGAATCCAGATTTCATAAGAGAACAAAACACATTAAGAGACGCTTCAACTCCATCCGCGATCAAGTCAAGGAGGCAGACATAGAGATTTGCAAAATACATACGGATCTGAATGTTGCAGACCCATGACTAAGCCTCTTCCACGAGCAAAACATGATCAGCACCAAGATTCCATGGGTGTTAGAATCATTACAATGTAATCTAGATTATTGACTCTAGTGCATGTAGGAGACTGAAGGAAATATGCCCTAGAGGCAATAATAAAGTAGTTATTTATATTTCCTTATATCATGATAAACTTTTATTATTCATGCTAGAATTGTATTAACCAGAAACTTGATACATGTGTGAATACATAAACAAAACAAAGTGTCCCTAGTATGCCTCTACTTGACTAGCTCGTTAATCAAAGATGGTTAAGTTTCCTAACCATAGACATATGTTGTCATTTGATGAACGGGATCACATCATTAGAAGAATGATGTGATGGACAAGACCCACCCGTTAGCTTAGCATAATGATCATTAAGTTTTATTGCTATTGCTTTCTTCATGACTAATACATATTCCTTTGACTATGAGATTATGCAACTCCCAAATACCGGAGGAACACCTTGTGTGCTATCAAACGTCACAAAT
>NW_025253167.1:0-2005 GCF_018294505.1 Triticum aestivum | reverse complement strand
GATACCGGGGCAACTCCCCCAAGCTTGGCAGTTGCCAAGGGGAGTGCCCATACCCATATGATTATGTCTCCTTTGCTGGTGAAGAAGGTGGTGATGATGATGGATAGTCGCACATCGAGCGTAGGAGCTCTTCCAATTTGCGGATAACGCCCTTAAGTGCGACGATATGATCCTTAAACAAAATATTTTTCCTGTGTGAGATACTTGTTTTGTATGCAAGATAACTCAATCATCTTGAAAGCTTCAACCTCAGTTGGGGTAAAGAGGTTAGGAAGAGGTTGAGGGATGTTTTCTTCTTCAGCCACCGGAGCTTGATCCTCCATGGCCCTCTTGATCCCATCATCCTTGTTGATCTCCCCAGGTTCTTCTCTCTTCAGATCTATCTTTAATAGTCAAGCATCCTTGTCTTCATTGTTGGAGGAGGGTGACGTCATGATGCCTGGCCCTGACAAATCTGACAAAAACAGCTCGAGACAAAGACAGAAGATTTTTGTGTGATACGGTGGTCAAAAACCTTCGGGAGATTATATAATGAATTTTTACCGACCAAAAGAAGTATCGTGCAAGAAAACGGAGCCCGGAGAGCACACGAGGTGCCCACGAGGCAGGGGGCGCGCCCAGGGGGTAGGGCGCGCGCTCCACCCTCATGGATGCCTCGTGTCCTTCCCGGACTACTTCTATTTTCCTATTTTCTTAAATATTCCAAAACAGTGAAAAATTGCTATTAGAACTGGATATAATGTTTAATTCTTTGACCGTTCACCACCTTCGGATTTGTGCCTTCGAAGTTGTTGATTTTTATGGCACCGGAACGATAGACCTCCTCGATAATATAAGGGCCTTCCCATTTAGAGAGAAGTTTTCCTGCAAAAAATCTTAAACGAGAGTTGAATACCAACACGTAATCACCTACGTTAAACTCACGCTTTTGTATCCTTTTGTCATGCCATCTTTTAACTTTTTCTTTAAATAGTTTGGCATTCTCGTAGGCCTGGGTTCTCCATTCATCAAGTGAGCTAATGTCAAATAACCTCTTCTCACCGGCAAGTTTGAAATCATAATTGAGATCTTTAATGGCCCAATATGCCTTATGTCCTAGTTTGAGAGGTAAGTGACATGCTTTTCCATAAACCATTTTATATGGAGACATACTCATAGGATTCTTATATGCAGTTCTATAAGCCCATAATGCATCATCAGGTTACTTAGACCAATTCTTTCTAGATCTATTAACAGTCTTTTGCAAGATTAATTTAAGCTCTCTGTTACTCAACTCTACTTGACCGCTAGACTGTGGGTGATATGGAGATGCAATTCTATGATTAACATCATACTTAGCAAGCATTTTACGGAAAGCACTATGAATAAAATGTGAACCACCATCAGTCATTAAGTATCTAGGGACTCCAAACAACAGAAAAATAACTTCTTTAAGCATCTTAATAGGTGTTATGATCAGCACTACTAGTTGGAATAGCTTCTACCCACTTAGTAATGTAATCAACAGCAACTAAAATACGTGTATACCCATTAGAGGCAGGAAACGGTCCCATATAATCAAAGCCCCAAACATCAAATGGTTCAATAACAAGAGAATAATTCATAGGCATTTCTTGACGTCTACTAATATTACCAATTCTTTGACATTCATCACAAGACAAGACAAACTTACGAGCATCTTTGAAGAGAGTAGGCCAATAAAAAACGGATTGCAATACCTTATGTGCAGTTCTATCTCCAGCGTGGTGTCCTCCATATGCCTCGGAGTGAAACTTGCGTAGGATCTGTTCCTGTTCATGCTCAGGTACACAACGTCTAATAACACCATCTACTCCTTCTTTATAAAGGTGTGGGTCATCCCAGAAGTAATGTCTTAAATCATAGAAGAACTTTTTCTTTTGCTGGTATGTGAAACTAGGTGGTATGAATTTAGCAGCAATGTAATTAGCATAATCAACACACCATGGAGCAGTATGAGAAGAATTTATGACAGCTAATTGTTCAT
>NW_025253166.1:0-2006 GCF_018294505.1 Triticum aestivum | reverse complement strand
TCGAGGACGACTTCATTTCAAGAAGGGGAGGATGATGAGGACATCAATACCATTGTTACACCCACAGCCCCTACTGCTACATATATGGGACCAATTACTAGAGCTCGCGCACGCCAATTAAATTATCAGGTATTTTCATTTCTTGGTAATGATTCTAATGTTCATGAGAATATGATGCTGCCTAAATTGGATACATTTGTTTTGCTTACAAATGAAGGGCCTAGCTTGGAGAAGGATGAACATTGGAGCAAGAACAAGCATGGAGATGATGCCATGCGCAAGGGGAACAAGAATGGAGTTACAAGTGATGATTTCAGGACTTTGAAGCCACCATAATGGGTGCATGAAGCTATGGACGAAATATACAAGGTGCCACTTCATAAATTTCGTCCCGAGGCTATTATAAGTGCTGCATCACCTTTTTATTGGGCCAGGCCCATGTAATTTCGAAATACATAAGTATAGGCTATTTTTAGAGTCCGTATGTGTGGGGAAACAAGAGATAGGGTTGATTTCGGACCCCTCCACCAAGGGCCACGAAATTCCCCTCTCTTCCTCCATATATACAGCCCTTAGGGCACCGTTTAGACTTTGGGTTTTGTTTAGATTAAAAGTTCGCCATAGCTACAACTTCGCGTACTTCGTTTGTGTTCAACGAGCAGACAAAGGCGTCACAGAACCCCACCTTGATCAATAAAGCTTTCATCTTATATTCGCAATATCCAGATTCCAATCTTAGTTTCTTTCTTGTTCTTCGTTTGCTCGCAGGAAACAGACCCTCGTGGTTAGGTTGATCGTGCTCCGGCGTGGTCAATAACCTCTCGGAGTTGGTTTAGCGATTGCTAAGGCGCGACGTCCTCGCACGTTCGTAGTCGGATCGTCAAAGTCGACTTCCACCAAAGCGATATCCATCATCTCATCGAAAGACGGGACACCTTTGCCTCTATCACCTTCCCAACTTGACGCTATATCTATCTTAATCCTTTCTACGAGAATAAGTAGTATGCCAAATCCCTTGCTTGTCATCAATTTGAATTGGTGAAGGATAAGCATAATGTAATTCTTATTCTTGTTTCATCGAGTTTATTCAATTTCTTTTTCCAGAGTGGTTCATCATATCACATTCTCAGTTCGAGATGCTTTATCTTTTCTTTTCCCGGAGTTCCGAGCTCTCATCGTCACGGAGATCCATCTAAATCATTACAAGGTTTCACCTTGTGTTTTCAACTTCTCTTTTTTTCGTTATCCTTTTGTTTACCGGAGTTCTTCATGGAGGCGCTACATGATGGTTCATAAAGGATTTAATTCCTTCTCGAAGTGTTCATCAAGATTCCTTTCAGAGGAGCTCAAACATTCTTCATCTTGCGTTCTGAAGTACAATTCGTTCTATCCTATCTTTTGAGATGGTGTTATGTCATTCTTGATGATTTCCCTCCGTGGTTCATGATTCACAAGCTATCAAGAATGAGGTATTTTAAATCCATCAATTTCTTCTTTCGATTTATCTTGGGTTATATTTCATCTAAAGCCTTCCCTAAGGAATGTTGCTATTGTGGTGCTTCTCAATGACCCAAGTTCTTCATTTATCCTCCCGGTGAAATAAGTTCTTGTCTCCTTGTTGATATCAATTCAATCTATTTGTTTTCCGTTAGTGGCAGAATTTCACCTCAGTTTTGAGATGTTTTCCATAAGCCCACTTCAAGATTATCTTTTCGTTGTTGGCTTTCCAACAACTCCGTTCGACCCTTGTCCTAAGGATGCCTTTTCAAGCTTTTTTGTGGCAGAAGTTGGCCTTTTCTTCTCCATTCTTTTATTTCAATTATCTATCTTCTATTCTTTCGTTCCGGAGGCATTGTGTTGTTGCTCTCTTCACTCATCATCTCGTTTTGTCAAAGATCATGTTCTTTTCATGCCTATCCATTTAACCGGAGTGTTGTGCCCTTTTGCTCAAGTTCTTTTCGCCTTATCAAGCCTTGCACCTCTTTTCAACCAGAGTGCTGTCTGAG
>NW_025253165.1:0-2006 GCF_018294505.1 Triticum aestivum | reverse complement strand
TATCCCACTTAGGCATTGCCACCGCATAGCCACCTGGCCCCAGCTTATGGAACTTATCCTTTTTTCGGCATTCTTCTTGTTTATTCTCGACCGTTCCTTAGCTAATTCTGAATCCTTGAATTTCACGAAATCGTCCCAATGAGCACGTTGGTTCTCTAGTGTTCCCTCGAATACTGGAGTCTTCCTTCCTCCCTTGACGTACTTGTCCCATTCACGATTCTTGTGGTTCTTGAATGCAACCGCCATCTTCCTAAGAGCAGCGTCCTTGACTTTCTGCACATATGCTTCTGTGAAATGATCTGGTAGGGTGAAATGTTCCATGAGAGTATCCCAAAGCAGATCTTTTTGATTCTTGTCGACAGAAGTAACATCTGGACGTGGAGCAGCGTCCTCTTTGCCTTTTTGTCTTTTGTCTTTTGCTGGCTCTCTCCATTCTTGAAGGGAGATCGGGAGTTGGTCCTTCACAAGAACTCCGCACTGACGAATGAACTTGTCCACAATCTTCTTAGGCGCTAATGGTTCGCCATCAGGTCCGACTGCCTCGATATTGTACTTTACGCCCTCCTTCAACTTTTTGTTCGGGCCTCGTTTCGTCCTTTTGCCTGAAGATTTGCTCGATCCGGATGGCTGAAAGAACAAAGATCGATTCGTTAATATATCTTCAAGTCATTTAAAACATGTGATGATCACCAGATACCTGCTTATATAAATATATATACCTCGCCGGTCTTTGTTGTTTCAGGATCAACATGTTCTTCGTCATCGTCATAATCGTAGTTCATGACTTCATCAATTAGGTCGTCTCGGTCGAATATCATATCACCCTCTCCGGTGTTGTTTAGAAATTCGGAGCCGTCATAATCTTCTTCATTCTGATCATCATCTGGCCCGCGTATCATATCGTACATGGTCTGTTCTCCCTCTCTGTCGGTATTGTCTGCCATAGCTTTTATTTAACTAATTCAAAAGAAATATAAAACAATTTAGTATTCAAATTACATCGTCTCGAATAATAGATATAATCTCGAATACTTCGTCTAGAATAATAGATATAATCTCGAATACATCGTCTCGAATAATATATAATATTGAATAGTACATCACTGGCTAGCTAATTAAAGATCGAATACTACAAAAGAATCTAGGACACTCGCGGTTCCTGCGGCGCGGGCGGTGGACACCAAAAGAGAAGGAACCCTCACAGGATCATAGCTGAAGTGAGATCCCCGAAGATACTGCCAGGTATTGGAGAACCTGCCGCCCTCTAACGCAACCATGTAGCGATGGACGTGCTCGTCCTCCTCCCTGACACGGCGACGTACCACCTCCGGCGAGGCCGGGTCCCTCCGCACCGAAACTGGCCCAGGCGAACGCCACCAAACGAGATCAGGGTCGACGACGGGACCCGGGGCCGGGTTCCTCATCAAGCGGCGCGCCCCTCCAGGCAGCACCTCCCAGTGCCAGCCCGGCGGAGCCCAGTCCCGGACATGGGTCGGCTGGACATCGTCGCGGGCGGGTCGACGGCGAGGATGCCGGCCGGGCATCATCGAGAACAAATACTAGCTATATGCCCGCAAAAAGTAATATTTTTTTAATGATTGGATTTTGATAACTAAAATTTCTAACATTTCTACTATTTCAAAAATCTATATACTATTTCATACTAATTAAGCATCTAACACTAAAAACAGAAAACACAACTTCTATACATCCATTAAAAAACTGAAAAACAACATTATATAAAAAAATTCCATACTAATTAAACACTAATTATATACTAATAATAATAATCTAAATTATATACTAATTAAACATAAAAAAATTCCATACTAATTAAACACTAATTAAACACTAATTTCCATATAAAAATTTTGATAACTAAAACAATAATAATCTAAATAATCTAAACTAATTAAACATACAAAATACGTATATACTAATATATACATGCATTAATTCATACATATGTGTGTGTGTGTTCCATATAAAAAAATTTGATAACTAAA
>NW_025253164.1:0-2006 GCF_018294505.1 Triticum aestivum | reverse complement strand
CTCAGACAGCACTCTGGTTGAAAAGAGGTGCAAGGCTTGATAAGGCGAAAAGAACTTGAGCAAAAGGGCACAACACTCCGGTTAAATGGATAGGCATGAAAAGAACATGATCTTTGACAAAACGAGATGATGAGTGAAGAGAGCAACAACACAATGCCTCCGGAACGAAAGAATAGAAGATAGATAATTGAAATAAAAGAATGGAGAAGAAAAGGCCAACTTCTGCCACAAAAAAGCTTGAAAAGGCATCCTTAGGACAAGGGTCGAACGGAGTTGTTGGAAAGCCAACAACGAAAAGATAATCTTGAAGTGGGCTTATGGAAAACATCTCAAAACTGAGGTGAAATTCTGCCACTAACGGAAAACAAATAGATTGAATTGATATCAACAAGGAGACAAGAACTTATTTCACCGGGAGGATAAATGAAGAACTTGGGTCATTGAGAAGCACCACAATAGCAACATTCCTTAGGGAAGGCTTTAGATGAAATATAACCCAAGATAAATCGAAAGAAGAAATTGATGGATTTAAAATACCTCATTCTTGATAGCTTGTGAATCATGAACCACGGAGGGAAATCATCAAGAATGACATAACACCATCTCAAAAGATAGGATAGAACGAATTGTACTTCAGAACGCAAGATGAAGAATGTTTGAGCTCCTCTGAAAGGAATCTTGATGAACACTTCGAGAAGGAATTAAATCCTTTATGAACCATCATGTAGCGCCTCCATGAAGAACTCCGGTAAACAAAAGCATAACGAAAAAAAGAGAAGTTGAAAACACAAGGTGAAACCTTGTAATGATTTAGATGGATCTCCGTGACGATGAGAGCTCGGAACTCCGGGAAAAGAAAAGATAAAGCATCTCGAACTGAGAATGTGATATGATGAACCACTCTGGAAAAAGAAATTGAATAAACTCAATGAAACAAGAATAAGAATTACATTATGCTTATCCTTCACCAATTCAAATTGATGACAAGCAAGGGATTTGGCATACTACTTATTCTCGTAGAAAGGATTAAGATAGATATAGCGTCAAGTTGGGAAGGTGATAGAGGCAAAGGTGTCTCGTCTTTCGATGAGATGATGGATATCGCTTTGGTGGAAGTCGACTTTGACGATCCGACTACGAACGTGCGAGGACGTCGCGCCTTAGCAATCGCTAAACCAACTCCGAGAGGTTATTGACCACGCCGGAGCACGATCAACCTAACCACGAGGGTCTGTTTCCTGCGAGCAAACGAAGAACAAGCAAGAAACTAAGATTGCAATCTGGATATTGCGAATATAAGATGAAAGCTTTATTGATCAAGGTGGGGTTCTGTGACGCCTTTGTCTGCTCGTTGAACACAAACGAAGTACGCGAAGTTGCAGCTATGGCGAACTTTTAATCTAAACAAAACCCAAAGTCTAAACGGTGCCCTAAGGGCTGTATATATGGAGGAAGAGAGGGGAATTTCGTGGCCCTTGGTGGAGGGGTCCGAAATCAACCCTATCTCTTGTTTCCCCACACATACGGACTCTAAAAATAGCCTATACTTATGTATTTCGAAATTACATGGGCCTGGCCCAATAAAAAGGTGATGCAGCACTTATAATAGCCTCGGGACGAAATTTATGAAGTGGCACCTTGTATATTTCGTCCATAGCTTCATGCACCCATTATGGTGGCTTCAAAGTCCTGAAATCATCACTTGTAACTCCATTCTTGTTCCCCTTGCGCATGGCATCATCTCCATGCTTGTTCTTGCTCCAATGTTCATCCTTCTCCAAGCTAGGCCCTTCATTTGTAAGCAAAACAAATGTATCCAATTTAGGCAGCATCATATTCTCATGAACATTAGAATCATTACCAAGAAATGAAAATACCTGATAATTTAATTGGCGTGCGCGAGCTCTAGTAATTGGTCCCATATATGTAGCAGTAGGGGCTGTGGGTGTAACAATGGTATTGATGTCCTCATCATCCTCCCCTTCTTGAAATGAAGTCGTCCTCGA
>NW_025253163.1:0-2006 GCF_018294505.1 Triticum aestivum | reverse complement strand
CAGCACGCCGGTCTAAACCTATGCGCGCAGGGGTCTGGGCCCATCGCCCTATGCACACCTGCACGTTGCGTACGCGGCCGGAAGCAGACCTAGCCTAGTGGCGTTCCAGTCCAATCCGGCGCGCGCCACTCAGTCGCTGACGTCAAAAGAGCTTCGGCTGATACCACGACGTCGGGATACCCATAACTACTCCCACGTAGATGGTTAGTGCGTATAGACCAAATGGCCAGACTCAGATCAAATACCAAGATCTCGTTAAGCGTGTTAAGTATTCGCGAACGCCGACCAGGGCCAGGCCCACCTCTCACCTAGGCGGTCTCAACCTGCCCTGTCGCTCCGCCACAAAGATCCACTTGCGGGTACTCCTACGAGCCGACCCGACTTTAATCATCACATGTGTCATGTATATAGTATATAAGTATATGCCCGTGTTCACCGCCCAGGTGATCACGGCCCGATAGTATAGCACAGCAGACGGACAAGAATGTAGGGCCACTGCTGGAAATCTAGCATCCTAGACTAAGCATGTAGGATTGCAGGTAAAGGTAACAACAGTAGTAGCAAGGATAGGCTATGCATCAGAATAGGATATCGAAAGTAGTAACATGCTACACTACTCTAATGCAAGTAGTAGAGAGTAGAGTAGGCGATATCTGGTGATCAAGGGGGGGGGCTTGCCTGGTTGCTCTGGCAAGTAGGAGGGGTCGTCGACTCCGTAGTCGAACTGGGCAGCGGCAGTGTCGGTCTCGTAGTCTACCGGAGAGAAGAGGGGGAAGAAACAGTAAATACAATGCAAACATAAGCATGACGATGCGTGACATGACAATGAGCGGTGCTAGGGGTGTCCTAACGCGACAGTAGGTGGTACCGGTGAAGGGGGGGAACATCCGGGAGGTATTCCCGATGTTTCGCGTTTTCGGACAGACGGACCGGAGGGGGAAAGTTGCTAGTTCGATAGGTTAGGGAGGTGTGGTGGACGAACGGACTGCGTATTCGGATTCGTCTCGTCGTTCTGAGCAACTTTCATATAGAAAACATTTTCATCCGAGTTACGGTTTAAAAGATATGAATTTTCAAAGTTTATTTGAATTTCTGGAATTATCTATATTAAGAAAAATGAATTATGACGTCAGCATGAGGCAATGCTGACGTCAGCAAGTCAACAGGTCGGCTGACCAGTCAAACCAGACAGGTGGGTCCAGTGGGACCCACATGTCAGCCTCTGTTAGTCTAATACTTAATTAAACTAATCTAACAGTATAATTAGAGGGGTGGGCCCCACATGTCAGTGAGTGTTTAGCTAAACTAATTATTTTTATTTATAAAACATTTTCCTTTTCTTTATTTTTTTAATCTCTGCGGCGGGGCCCGCATGTCAGTGACTGGGCCTGCCCAGTCAGCAGTTGACTGGGTCAACCCAGTCAACTGGGGCCCGTGGGGGCCACTGGCAGGGGCACTGGGGTGGGGCCCGGAGGGGCACGTCGGCGGGCGGCGCCGGAGACACGCCGGCGACCATCTCCGCGGCGGAGCATCGCCGGACTTCGTCGGCAAAACGCTACGGGGCACGAGGAGATGTGCGGCTAGGCGCGTTCGATCGAGCGTCCGACGCCGCATCGATCTACGTCGGTCCCATGGGCTAACTCGACCGGAGTGGCGCGTTACATCGACGGCGGTGTCGACCGTGGCGGACGCCGGTGATCTGGCGTCATCGCGAACAACGACAGAGGCTGCGACATGCCCAAAAGAGGGGTCCGACGGGGTCCTAGAGGTGCCCGGAGCACGTCTACGAGCTCGGTTGAGCACTTTATCGTCGGTAGCGACGGCGACGAGCACCGCGGCGGAGAAAAGCTCGGGTGAAATGGAAGTGGCGGCTACGGGCATCTACGGGCAGCGCTGAGAGAGGGGGAAGGAGAGACTGCTCACCGGGGAGGCACACGGAGGCCACGGTGGTGGCTTAGGAGCAGCAGGGCGTCGGCAATCGGCGGAGGAGCGCCGGCGACCGTAGG
>NW_025253162.1:0-2006 GCF_018294505.1 Triticum aestivum | reverse complement strand
ATCCAAAGTGTGCTAACAAAGTGTGCAAGCTCCAGCGATCCATTTATGGACTGGTGCAAGCCTCTCGGAGTTGGAATAAACACTTTGATAGTGTGATCAAAGCATATGGTTTTATACAGACTTTTGGAGAAGCCTGTATTTACAAGAAAGTGAGTGGGAGCTCTGTAGCATTTCTAATCTTATATGTAGATCACATATTGTTGATTGGAAATGATATAGAATTTCTGGATAGCATAAAGGGATACCTGAATAAGAGTTTTTCTATGAAAGACCTTGGAGAAGTTTCTTACATATTGGGCATCAAGATCTATAGAGATAGATCAAGACGCTTAATTGGACTTTCACAAAGCACATACCTTGATAAAGTTTTGAAGAAGTTCAAAATGGATCAGTCAAAGAAAGGGTTCTTGCCTGTATTACAAAGTGTGAAGTTGAGTCAGACTCAATGCCCGACCACTACAAAAGATAGAGAGAAAATGAAAGTCATTCCCTATGCTTCAGCCATAGGTTCTATCAGGTGCAATGTTGTGTAACAGACCTGATGTATGTCTTACTATAAGCATAGCAGGGAGGTACCAAAGTAATCCCGGAGTGGAGCACTAGACAGCGGTCAAGAACATCCTGAAATACCTGAAAAGGACTAAGGATATGTTTCTTGTTTATGGAGGTGAAAAAGAGATCATCGTAAATGGTTACGTCGATGCAAGCTTTGACACTGATCCGGATGACTCTAAGTCACAAACCGGATACGTATTTTCATTGAATGGAGGAGCTGTTAGTTGGTGCAGTTCCAAGCAGAGCGTCGTGGCGGCATCTACGTGTGAAGCAGAGTACATTGCTGCTTCAGAAGCAGCAAATGAAGGTGTTTGGATGAAGGAGTTCATATCCGATCTAGGTGTCATACCTAGTGCATCGGGTCCAATGGAATTCTTTTGTGACAATACAGGTGCAATTGCCTTGGCAAAGGAATCCAGATTTCACAAGGGAACCAAACACATCAAGAGATGCTTCAATTCCATCCGCCATCAAGTGTCGGTAGGGGACATAGAGATTTGCAGGATACACACGGATCTGAATGTTGCAGACCCATTAACTAAGCCTCTTCAACGAGCAAACATGATCTGCACTAAAGCTCCATGGGTGTTAGAATCATTACTATGTAATCTAGATTATTGACTCTAGTGCAAGTGGGAGACTGAAGGAAATATGCCCTAGAGGCAATAATAAAGTTATTATTTATTTCCTTAATTCATGATAAATGTTTATTATTCATTCTACAATTGTATTAACCAAAAACTTAGTACATGTGTGAATACATAGACAAAACATATAGTCCCTAGTATGCCTCTACTTGACTAGCTCGTTAAACAAAGATGGTTATGTTTCCTAACCATAGACATGTGTTGTCATTTGATGAACGGGATCACATCATTAGGAGAATGATGTGATGGACATGACCCATCCGTTAGCTTAGCATTATGATCGTGGCAGTTTCATTGCTACTGCTTTCTTCATGACCTATACAATTTCCTTAGACTATGAGATTATGCAACTCCCGAATACCGAAGGAACACTTTGTGTGCTACCAAACGTCACAACGTAAATGGGTGATTATAAAGGTGCTCTACAGGTGTTTCCGAAGGTGTTTGTTGGGTTGGAATAGATCGAGATTAGGATTTGTCACTCCGTGTTTCTTAGAGGTATCTCTGGGCCCTCTCAGTAATACTCATCACTATAAGCCTTGCAAGCATTGTGACTAATGAGTTAGTTACGAGATGAAGTATTATGGAACGAGTAAAGAGACTTGCCGGTAACGAGATTGAACTAGGTATTGAGATACCGACGATGGAATCTCGGGCAAGTAACATACCGATGACAAAGGGAACAACGCATGTTGTTATGCGGTTTGACTGATAAAGATCTTCGTAGAATATGTAGGAACCAATATCACTAGTAGAAAAAGGGTCAAATGTGAAGCACAATAGTGCCGGTTGGAATTTCAGCCG
>NW_025253161.1:0-2006 GCF_018294505.1 Triticum aestivum | reverse complement strand
TGTGTCACTGCAGAAAACACGGAATGTTAAAAGAAAAACGATCAAAATGTAAGAATTCATATGTTACGGGCCGGTTGAGGGGAGGACTTACTCGGGAAAGTAAGGCACGAGGAAGTTATCCTTATCTTGGTTTGCCAGAATGACGCCTTCGAGGTAAGAACTCGCGACTTGCCGGTCCCCAGCGCTGCCCAAGATCTTGGCACGCATGTAGAAGGGGTCGACTATCACGATGTCCGGGGTCTTGTCGCGAATGATCCGCATCTCCATACTCAGCGAAAATAGCC
The DNA here is from genome assembly GCF_018294505.1 of Triticum aestivum. Lineage (NCBI taxonomy): Eukaryota > Viridiplantae > Streptophyta > Magnoliopsida > Poales > Poaceae > Triticum > Triticum aestivum. The sequence goes on along the minus strand of NW_025253161.1, from coordinate 1,722 downwards.
GAACGAAGGTGTAGTGCAGCGGATGAAGGTTCAACATAGCGTGGATGTCATCAAAACGCAGGACGATCGTACGCCCGATGGAGTTATCCACAAAGCCCTTGCCCTCTGGCACCTTGGCCGCGAAAATTGGGTATGCCACATCCTTCTCCCTGAGACGCCGCTTCTCCAAAGAAAGAACACTGTCATGCAGACTCCGCATAGCACCGGTTGCGGCATTGAGCATATTTGTCGGTAGCATCGCCCTACACGCCACATGCACCCTCCTCGAGATATCCTGCGGTGAAGGTGGCCCGTCCTGAGCACGGATCGTACTCGGTGCCGGCTGGCTCGCACCCTTCTTAGTCTTTCTTTTGCGTGCCTTCTTCTTCTCCTGTAATGGGACCGAGTTCTGCTCACAGACCGCCTTCTTGAGTGTGTTGGGCTGATAATATTTCGCACCTCGCCTATCTGAGGCTCGGTGAAGTCGGCAGCTGGAGGCGTCTCCTGAGAGCTGAACGTCAGACGACGCCTATTGCAACTTGGCTTCTCCGCGGTACCAGCTAGATCGCACACGTCTTTTGTTGGGTTTGGTTCTTGAGAAGGAGGCCCCATGAAGTCGCCATCGTACCCATGTTCGGCAAAGTACTGATCGACATTGCCAAATGTATCATCGTCGTCGTCGTCGTCGTTCTGATCCTGTGCCATATGCATGTTTGGATCCAGTGGCATAGGGATGTCTGGCACCGTTACGACGGTCTTGCCATGGGGCCGACTTGGCGCCGGCATGACTGGCGGTGTTGTCTTTGGGGTGGTGTCCCCCGCCCCCAAACGAATCTGGCTCTTCGGCCAAAGCAGGGGCCAGCTCAGGCAGGCGCTGAGGGTCATCACGTCTTCATCGTCGGCCCCGACGGGTCGAATCGGAGGTAACAAGTCATCGCAGCCTGGCAGCACCCGAACCAGTTGAACCCTAAACAAGTTGGGTGGCATCTGGGTACCATGGAACAAGGGGTTGCCCGGTTGAACGATTTTGCCCTTGGCGACATCGACCAACTCGTTGTTCACGAAGTGGAGGAGAGTGCACGGAACGTCGGCGGCGCCCTGCAAAAACATGTAGGGCGTCAGGGATGCCCAGTCAAAGGCAAGGAGATGAAGTCCTCGGCCGAGAGAGGCTTAATTAGTTACCGTGATGATGGCGTCGAGCTCGGCTAATGTCGACGCACCGCCAACGGCGGGCTTGCAGTTGACGGAGGTGCCGCTTGCTGCAGAGGTGCCGGCCGGCGTACACCCAGGTGCATTAAGCTCCCGTGCCGGCGTCGGAGACACCAATGTCGCCTCCGCCGGAGGCACCAATGGCCCCGCCATCGCATTATGCGAGTTGCTGGCCGTGAAGCTAGGAATCGGGGGCGGCCCCTGTTGGCCGCCCGCAATCCACGCACTCAACCCCGAGATCAAGGTAGGCACAAGGGCGGTGATCGTCGCTCCGAGTCGTTGTTCCACTTGCTCTTGGACAATCTCCGGAATCCGCGCCACCTGTGCCTTGAGTTCTTGAACCTCTCGCGCCTGGCTTTCCGAGCTGGTCTTTTTCTCCTTCCGCACACCAGCGGTATAGTATGACCCCCATTTTGTCGACAAGCCTTTGCCGGCCACACGACCAGCTGACGTCGGCTTACTGAGCTTATCCTTGTTCTTCATTACATTCAACCCCCTATTTAGAGTGGTGTCCCAAGGGTTGCTCTTAGTCGA
>NW_025253160.1:0-2006 GCF_018294505.1 Triticum aestivum | reverse complement strand
TATAACTGATGTTCTCTGAGCTTCTCAAGTACCAATCGCAAATGCTCCTCATGCTCTTCCTCATTCTTGGAAAAGACTAAAATATCGTCAATGAACACCACGACGAACTTATCCAAAAACTCCATAAACACTTTGTTCATCAGGTTCATAAAATAGGCAGGTGCGTTAGTCAGACCAAATGACATAACGGTATACTCATACAGTCCATATCTGGTGGTAAAAGCCGTCTTAGGTATATCCTGCTCTCGAATCTTTAACTGATGGTATCCTGATCGTAGGTCGATCTTGGAAAATACTTTAGCTCCTTGTAGGCGGTCAAACAAATCATTGATCATCGGCAGTGGGTACTTGTTTTTGATGGTCACTTCATTCAATCCACGGTAATCAACAACCATCCTCAACGATCCATCTTTCTTCTCCACTAGAAGTACTGGTGATCCCCAAGGTGACGAACTTGGGCGAATATAGCCTTTATCCAGTAACTCCTTGATCTGCTTCTTAATTTCCTCCAAATATTTTGCGGGCATCCTGTACGGTCTCTTCGATATTGGCCCTGTGCCTGGCAAAAGTTCAATCAAGAACTCAATGTCTCTATCCGGTGGCATGCCTGGCAAATCTTCTGGAAATACATCCGGATAATCCTTCACCACTGGTACTTCCTCCTGTACAACTCCTGATAAGGAATTCACCTGAGTCCTCTTCGGCATATGCCAGGATACATACATGATCCTTTTTCCTTCTGGGGTGGTAAGCAAAATCGTCTTGCTGGCACAATCGATGTTTCCTCCATACAACGATAGCCAATCCATTCCCAAAATCACATCCAAACCTTGCGACTCCAAAACTATTAGGTCTGAGGGGAAAACATGCCTACCAATGGCCAATGGCATCCGAAAACATCCTTGGCTTGCCATATACTCTGCTCCTGGCGAGGTTACTAACATAGGGGTTCTGAGAACTTTGGTGGGCAGCTTAAACTTATTCACAAATCCCCTTGATATGTATGAATGCGATGCACCAATATCGAAAAGAACGGTTGCAGTAAATGACTTAACCAAAAACTTACCTATTACTGCATCAGGCTGTGCTTCAACCTCCTCCACGCTCACGTGGTTCACGTGTCCTTTGTTGAACGGGTTTGGCTTCTTCCCAGAGCTTCCATTACCATTTCCATTTTGGGCTTCAGGACAATCAGTTGCATAATGTCCAGTCTTCTGGCACTTGAAACAGGTAACGTGACTTAGATCCCTCTTGGCTGGGATAGATGGGTTGGTGCGGTTTTGTCCGTTGGTTCCTCCATTCCCATTACCATTCTTGGAGCCATTATGATTGTGCGAACTACCTCCTCCATGGGTATGCTGAAACTGTCCTCCCGGCTTCGGGGCAATCATGGTTTCTGTTGAGCTCCAGAGTTATACTTCCCTTGTCCATACTTCCTCTTACGGTTTTCAATCTGCTGTTGCTTCCCTTCAATCATGAGAGCTCTATCTACCAGCTCCTGGTAGTTGTTGAAGGTTGCTACCATCAACTGCATACTCAGTTCATCATTCAGTCCTTCCAAAAATTTCTCCTGCTTGGCTGCATCTGTAGCAACGTCATCTGGGGCATAACGTGCTAACTTACTGAAATCCTCCACGTACTGGCCTACGGTGCGTCCTCCTTGGCGTAGGTTGCGAAACTCGCGCTTCTTCATAGCCATAGCTCCTGCTGAAACATGAGCTGTACGGAAAGCTTGCTGAAACTGGTCCCATGTGACAGTGTCAATAGGGTGCGTGGCTGTATAATTTTCCCACCATGATGCTGCGGGTCCATCAAGCTGATGTGCGGCAAAACGCACTCTTTCCGCATCTGTGCATCCTGCAGTGGTCAACTCTCTTCCAACTTTGCGGAGCCAATCATCTGCAACAATCGGCTCGGTGCTACTGGAAAACACCGGCGGGTTTAGCCTCAAGAAACGGGCTAAGTGATCAACAGGTGGTGGTGGTGGTGGGTTGTTGTTGTTGTTG
>NW_025253159.1:0-2006 GCF_018294505.1 Triticum aestivum | reverse complement strand
GTGGCCGGAGCGTGCGCGCGCGCGTCGGGCACACGCCCTCCTGCCTACTGGCAGGAGGTTGAAGACGGTGGCGACCGGGGTGGGCTGGGCCGGCCAGGGGGGGGGAGCTGGGCCGGCTGGTGGGCTGCACGGGTGAGGCCAGGTATGTCCTTCTCCCTCTTTTTATTTTTGTTCTGTTTCATTCTGTTTTTGTTTTATTTAAATTATTTTGCCACTGTTTTGAATTTTAAAATAATTCAAACAATGCCAAAAACTTCTCTGAATATTTTATAATGCTAGATGGACTTTTCCAAAAGCTTATAAAATATTTCAGGGGGTATTTAAATTATATTCTAATTATATGAATATAATTCAAATTCAAATAGCTAAAGATTTAAATTCAAAGTCCCAAGAATAAATCCTTAAAAATGTTCAATATTTTGGTTGGGACCAGAACCCTTACCAAAAATTATCAAACATTTCAGAGGAGCACTTTGGAGCAATGAATGAGATTTCTAGGGTTTTTTTGCCCCTCTTTTATTTAGGGTTTTGAGGCTTCCAATATTCCTCAATTCAAATTTCATTTGAATTTAAACATGATGCAGCAACCAAGCTAGTCCAAGGCCAGGGTAAAGCTAGGGATGTGACAACTCACCCCCACTAAACAAGAATCTCGTCTCGAGATTCAAGCGTAGGGTAGGATGAAGGGGAACGCAACTAGTACAATCTTCACGATCCAGGTTGCACTTCAGTTGAACGTTGATTTGAACACCATCTTTGTCTTGTCGTCTTGCTCTGAGAACTTCAGCTAATCCTGACGAGAAGAGGAAAGGAAAACTCTAGAAGGATCGGTCTTCTTGAAGATCGAACAACTCAGGATTAACTCCTGGAATGAGACATAGAACCATCTCTCGGGTTGAGACACGAGATACACATCAAGAGGGGTGGAAAGAAACGGATGACGAGAGTTCACTAGGTGGACAACAAGTCCACACTTAAGAAGGTGGTAATCGGTTGTCAACGTAGCGAGGAGTTGAGTTGCCATGATACCACAACGAGACACCTTCGGAACCGTGACTCGTAGAGATATTCCCTTAAGTGGCAAAAAGAATTACTTTTGATTCAGAGATCATTGAAACTCTTTAAACCAACCTAAGACAATTCTCGAGCGATCGTTTGGAGGGGGTCGGTAGAATGGCATACTCAAACTTGGATGATGTGGATTACCTTGTTGAAGACAACGTAATGGATGATTTTTGCTTATCACCGGAAATGGAAGAGACCCATGGTAGAATGGCACATTGGCGGTGCAAGCTGGGAACAAAATGCAAATGCTGGGAATGATTCTGGTAACTGGGGAAGAACCCAACAATAGAGAGTGAATTCACTGTTGGAGTGATTATAGCATAACCGAGGAAATCTGGGGCAATCCCAGCTAGTGCCGATGATAACACGTAGCGCTTGTGCGTGCTCTCAAGAACTTGAGCAATTCCATAATCATCAAGGTTTTACCAATATCCGTGTCAAGGATACGGTAACACAACTTACTACCATGATGAATGGTGATGGATGATGCAGATGCAAAGGAAGATAACATCATCTCAGATTTCACCCTAGCGAGGCCAAGGAGACAAAATCTGGGCGATCGACCGAGAGACATTTAGCACTCCGCTTCTAATGTTCTCCTTGATGTGCTAGTGTAACCCATTCATAGATATGGTTTGATATCTAGAACATCAAGTAGAGGTCGGACTTCGGGAGCACAAGAATCCATAAGGAACAGTTACGGCGGTAATCCTGCGAAATCCTTATGGGGAGGTGGCAAACTTCTTCAATCAAGATACTACAATAATAGATCTTCCGGCTGGATGCGTTGGCCACGACATCCACTTTACCGGTTTTCGAGGGACCGATATTATAGTTCTTGGGAAATGTTCCAAACCATCATATCTGCCTGAGATTCAGATCTGGTTGGTGTCAGGATATTCCAGACTCATCGAGTCTAGGAAGAAAAATGAAAGTTTGCA
>NW_025253158.1:0-2006 GCF_018294505.1 Triticum aestivum | reverse complement strand
GGGGGGTGTTGAATGTGACATATATGTATTTACATACAATTAATCTTTCTGTAGTCTCTAGCCTTGTATAGTTGACTTGTAGAGATATGGTAGGATTAATTGGCTTGTCACGCAAGACATCTCATGTATATATTGTGACCAACTCCGAGGAATACAATTGAGTTGCATCCCATATCTTTTCTACAAGATTGAACACTTGGACTGGTTGATAAGTTGCCATGTCGGTTTAGTATATGTGTTCAACACTTTTTTGACAATCGCCGCTTTATCTGGTCTCGCGTGAAAAAATAACAAAGTATCATCCACGAATAATAAGTCTGAGATCTCGGGAGCCCTTCTACAAATATTTAGTGCCTCCAAACCCTCCTCCCATATAGCCTTATGCAACAGTGCAGACAAAGCATAAGCCACAAATAGAAATAAAAAAGGGGATAATGGATCACCTTGTCAGAGGTCGCGGGTGGGGGACAATTTATCCAACAATCTCCCATTAAGTTTAACTAAATATTTGACCAAACGAATACAAGCCATAATTCACTTCACCCACTCTGTTAACAAGCCCCTTTGATTAGAGCCTTCTCTAGAAAGTCCCAATCCACTCGGTCATACGCCTTTGAAAAATCCAGTTTATAAGGACAATAAGATTGCTCCTCCTTAACTAATTGGATATGAGGTATGCATTCGAAGGCAATAATAGTATTATCCGTAATCAAACGCCACGGGATGAAAGAGCTTTGATTTTTTGATATCAGCTCCATCAACAAGGGACGGAGGCGATTAACCGTGCATTTGGACACCACCTTGTAAATTAGATTGCATAAGCTGATTGGCCTAAATTCCTTCGGTCCGCAAGGGTGGGGACCTTGGGAATAAGAACAATTGCGGTATCGTTAACTCCTTATGGCATATGTCCATTAGCAAAAAAAATTAGCACAGCTCGTGTCACTTCCTCCTTCAAAACATGCCAATTACATTGAAAAGAACTAGCTGGGAATCCATCTAGACCTGGGGCCTTTATGGGTCCTGTTTGAAACAATGCATCAGCCACTTCCTTCTCTGTAAACGGCGCATTGAGAACATCATTCATCTTCTGTGTAACTTTTGTTTTGATGCACTCTAACAATTCATCCGATGATAGTATTGGATCATTTGTGAATAGCTCCTCGAAATATTGATTGCACCACACGCTCCATATCAGTAGGTGTGTCCACCCAAGTGTCGTCGGCCTTACGAAGTTGACGAATAATTTTTTTCCTGGCTCGCCACACTGCCTTCCTGTGAAAGTATTGTGTATTGCGATCACCCTCCATTAGTCAACTTATGCGGGATCTCTAAAGCCACATCATCTCTTCCCGGTACAATAACTCGTCCAGGACAAACATCTTTTCCTGGATCAATGATCTTTCAGCCCTTTGCAACTGCAGGGCCTCCAACTCGGCTCTAAGGCCTTCTATCTATTTAGATACTTGACCAAAATGTTGTTTACTCTACTCAGGAAACTCCATCATATTCTTTAGGTTCTTCTCTACATCTCCTAAGTCCTCAGATTTCCTCTTTGCCCAAGCGTTGGCTATTATGCCTGGGAGGTCGGCATACCGCTCCCACATTATTTCATATCTGCCGCCGCTCGTACGCCTTGTCCATTCCTGCACCTCCACCTTGTAATGAGAGAACATTTTGCAAATGATACTTTTTTCTATTGCATTGTTCTATAAATGATTGACTTGTATATTCAGTTCAATTGGTCAAATTTACATTTATTTATATTGTCAAGAAGGGCTGTGAACCAAAAAAAGGAAAAAATGATAAAATATATTAAAAAGATGTACAAATATTCAATGTGAAATCCTGATTGAGAGGAAAGTATAAACATGGCTTTGGATTCAGTGATGATAAATATTTAATTTGTAATCTCTCTAGGCCACTTCATACACTATTTTTATATTGAACACCAATACCGGTGCCTTTTATTTTAAATGGCAAGCATTACATCTATAATGTTGCAG
>NW_025253157.1:0-2006 GCF_018294505.1 Triticum aestivum | reverse complement strand
GGGGGGTGTTGAATGTGACATATATGTATTTACATACAATTAATCTTTCTGTAGTCTCTAGCCTTGTATAGTTGACTTGTAGAGATATGGTAGGATTAATTGGCTTGTCACGCAAGACATCTCATGTATATATTGTGACCAACTCCGAGGAATACAATTGAGTTGCATCCCATATCTTTTCTACAAGATTGAACACTTGGACTGGTTGATAAGTTGCCATGTCGGTTTAGTATATGTGTTCAACACTTTTTTGACAATCGCCGCTTTATCTGGTCTCGCGTGAAAAAATAACAAAGTATCATCCACGAATAATAAGTCTGAGATCTCGGGAGCCCTTCTACAAATATTTAGTGCCTCCAAACCCTCCTCCCATATAGCCTTATGCAACAGTGCAGACAAAGCATAAGCCACAAATAGAAATAAAAAAGGGGATAATGGATCACCTTGTCAGAGGTCGCGGGTGGGGGACAATTTATCCAACAATCTCCCATTAAGTTTAACTAAATATTTGACCAAACGAATACAAGCCATAATTCACTTCACCCACTCTGTTAACAAGCCCCTTTGATTAGAGCCTTCTCTAGAAAGTCCCAATCCACTCGGTCATACGCCTTTGAAAAATCCAGTTTATAAGGACAATAAGATTGCTCCTCCTTAACTAATTGGATATGAGGTATGCATTCGAAGGCAATAATAGTATTATCCGTAATCAAACGCCACGGGATGAAAGAGCTTTGATTTTTTGATATCAGCTCCATCAACAAGGGACGGAGGCGATTAACCGTGCATTTGGACACCACCTTGTAAATTAGATTGCATAAGCTGATTGGCCTAAATTCCTTCGGTCCGCAAGGGTGGGGACCTTGGGAATAAGAACAATTGCGGTATCGTTAACTCCTTATGGCATATGTCCATTAGCAAAAAAAATTAGCACAGCTCGTGTCACTTCCTCCTTCAAAACTTGCCAATTACATTGAAAAGAACTAGCTGGGAATCCATCTAGACCTGGGGCCTTTATGGGTCCTGTTTGAAACAATGCATCAGCCACTTCCTTCTCTGTAAACGGCGCATTGAGAACATCATTCATCTTCTGTGTAACTTTTGTTTTGATGCACTCTAACAATTCATCCGATGATAGTATTGGATCATTTGTGAATAGCTCCTCGAAATATTGATTGCACCACACGCTCCATATCAGTAGGTGTGTCCACCCAAGTGTCGTCGGCCTTACGAAGTTGACGAATAATTTTTTTCCTGGCTCGCCACACTGCCTTCCTGTGAAAGTATTGTGTATTGCGATCACCCTCCATTAGTCAACTTATGCGGGATCTCTAAAGCCACATCATCTCTTCCCGGTACAATAACTCGTCCAGGACAAACATCTTTTCCTGGATCAATGATCTTTCAGCCCTTTGCAACTGCAGGGCCTCCAACTCGGCTCTAAGGCCTTCTATCTATTTAGATACTTGACCAAAATGTTGTTTACTCTACTCAGGAAACTCCATCATATTCTTTAGGTTCTTCTCTACATCTCCTAAGTCCTCAGATTTCCTCTTTGCCCAAGCATTGGCTATTATGCCTGGGAGGTCGGCATACCGCTCCCACATTATTTCATATCTGCCGCCGCTCGTACGCCTTGTCCATTCCTGCACCTCCACCTTGTAATGAGAGAACATTTTGCAAATGATACTTTTTTCTATTGCATTGTTCTATAAATGATTGACTTGTATATTCAGTTCAATTGGTCAAATTTACATTTATTTATATTGTCAAGAAGGGCTGTGAACCAAAAAAAGGAAAAAATGATAAAATATATTAAAAAGATGTACAAATATTCAATGTGAAATCCTGATTGAGAGGAAAGTATAAACATGGCTTTGGATTCAGTGATGATAAATATTTAATTTGTAATCTCTCTAGGCCACTTCATACACTATTTTTATATTGAACACCAATACCGGTGCCTTTTATTTTAAATGGCAAGCATTACATCTATAATGTTGCAG
>NW_025253156.1:0-2006 GCF_018294505.1 Triticum aestivum | reverse complement strand
TGCGACCCTCGCCGTGGCCCATTGTCGAGACAGCGCCACGGCACGCGGAGTGGGTCATCCCAGCCATGGCGGTCCAGTTGATGAGGGGAGGCGTGCCATGGTGGTGCGGCCTCCTCGTTCGCGCTTCCACATGGCGGAGGTGTCGCCGGAGTTCGTCGTCTTGTTAGAGAACCCGGCTGGCAACTGGCTCCAACTCCCGCGCTTCTTCGCCGGCGAGCTGCCGGCCTTTGGTCCAGGCGAACTCTGGCTGCAGGCAGATGGCTGCTGCAGCAAGGCCTCTTGGGTTGCGGTCGAGACTTCCGCCGCGAGCAACATAGCCCTGGCCCGCAGTTGGCAGACATTCGCCCGCGCGTGCGGCCTGGGCAGGCGGTGCACCCTCCACTTCAGGTATGATGGTGGTCAACCCTTTATGTGAGGGTGTTTGGGGAAGATGGTCGCCGCGTCGGGTGCTGCCCCGAGGCGAACGACGGTGAGGAGGTACTCGGCCTTGGGGACGGTCGCGATGAGGACGAGGTCGATCCCGCCCTTGTCGGCAATCGTGTCTCGTGCAGCTATGGCGGCTCTTCCTCCGGCTACAGCTCCAGCAGTGGCGGCTATGCCTAGCCACCACGCCGCCGCGCCCGTTTTGAAGGCGGCAGTGGGTCGTCTCATCGCCGCACCTCCGTGAAGCGTGAGGAAGGATCTGGCTAGGCTCGGGGTAGTGCTAGGTGCCTGTCCTCGCAGATCGCTGCAATGCTACTTTTGTTTTGCTCTTTTCCTGCATCAAGAATGAAACCAGCATGGGCCCAGGGGGGCATGTATCGAACTATGGTTCCTTGGTTATATCAGTATGCGTGCTGTTCTCGTGTTGTGTCATTATTTTGCACAAAGATAACTTAAGCTGTTATACTCAGGACGCCCTCTTCCCCGTGAAGCATTTATTTCCTTGCATTCGTATTGCCTTGGTGGCCTGCATTCACTCAGGAACTGCAAAAAACTCGTTAGGAAGTGCATTAAAAGATTTTCCATTCATCCTGGCCCTATCCTGGCGCTTTGTGTCACGGTACCCGAGGGGCACGGACTAGGAGAGGTGCGCCAGCTTTTGGGCTCGAACGAGGGTGGCTTGCGAGAAGGCAGAAAGGAGAACAAAATGCTTGCGAGGGCACCTGCCTAGCCCCCTCGCGAGGCATGCGAGAGAGAGAGAACACGAGAAAATTCGAGCTGGAAAAAATGCAGTGAGAGGCGAGGGAATCAAATCGGCAAGGAACGCCAAGGGCAAACTTTGATTGAGGAAAAGCGAGTCAACTACGGAAAGCAAATGAAAAGCCGCGTCCGGCACCTAATCTAGTCTTCAAGTCTTCTCACCAGCGCGGAGCTAAGTGCTGTCCACTAGGCGTGGGAGGGAGCCCCAGGGCCTGAGGCCAGCGTTCCTGAGACTCCGAGGCGTGTACAGCCCCACTCATTATTACGTGAGAGTGTCACGGGCGGCAATTCTTCACATGCACTGGGCCTTCTTCACAGGCTCTGGGCCTTTCTTCTCAGGCTCTGGGCCTTGCTTCTCAGACTCTGGGCCTTGCTTCATGGATAGAACTTCCGGAGGTGCTGGATGTTCCAGGCGTTCTGGATAGGTATCCCGTCCTGCATCTCTAGGCACGCTGCACCCAGCCTGGAGACATGGACGACCCTGAACGGGCCCTCCCACATGGGCGAAAGCTTGTGCAGCCCTTCCTTGGAGAGGACCCACCTTAGGACGAGGTCGCCCACCTCGAGCGTCCTGGAGCAGATGTTGCTTCAGTGGTATCGCCGCAACGCTTGTTGGTACCTTGCTACCCTCAACGCGGCCTCGTGACGGCGTTCCTCCCCCAGCACGAGATCCATCCCCCACATGGCGTCCTGCCGCGTTTCGTCGAACGCTATGACCCGTGCAGAGCGATGCTTGACCTCGTGAGGAAGGACTATTTTAGCTCCGTAGACGAGGAAGAATGGAGTCTCGCCCGTTGGCTTGGTGGCGGTGGTTCGGATGGACC
>NW_025253155.1:0-2006 GCF_018294505.1 Triticum aestivum | reverse complement strand
GAATTAACAGGATTTGTGGTGTTCCATCTTCGTGGAGTGACCGTCGACGTTGGAGGTGTTTGTCCACGATCGTCCCTCCTTTGATCGACTACATCCTCTACATCGGAGGGTGAGCAACAATTCCATGACCTCGTCCACTTTTTTTCCATGTCACTAGATTGAATTTTCACATCAAGTCGCGTAACCTAGGTCTCCCGTCCGAAAGGGTTGCATCGATAAATATGCATTCAATTGCATATTTATCACCGCAGCTCTTTCGGATTGTCCAGCACTTTCCACGGACAGCCCGAGGATGTGTAGATTGGGTACGTTGTTCATGCTCTACCCCGTTCCGAGACAGGATTTCGGCGGCGCCTCCCTATTGTTCTCCGGATGCACATTCTCTCGACATTTTGCCGAGACGTGTATTTGGAGAACAGCGGGGAGGTGCTGCCGAAATTTTGTCTCGGAATGGGGTAGAGCATGGACCGTACTCAATCTACACATTCTCGGGTGGGATTAGGACCCATCTCTACCTATTAGAGATGTAGGTGGATTACTCGTCAACCTTGTAAAAAATAAAATATTGATGTTGGTAATTTAAATGAATCCTTAATTTTGTTGTGTGGCTTCCAATAAAGCAGAGATGGCAGATAATCAGTGGATGTATAGTGGGTTTATCCGTCGGAATCAAGTAACAACAGAGTGGGTCGAGAAAACTGATGTGTTTTTGAAAGAGATATTCCGTAGTCCAATGAGGATGGTGCCAGAATGCCCGTGTGCCAGATGTGGGAGACGTATCCGCAGAGATAAGAGTGAGATGACTAAGCACCTTCGCACGCATGGATTTATGCCCAACTTTAATATGCCGATAAACTTTGCCCAGCGGGACCGTGGTAGAGAGGATGTGATACGACAACGCGTTGCTGGTTATGAGGACGATGGGGTTAGAGACATGCTAGATGATGTCTTTGCTGCACAGCTGACACCTCCGTCACATTCAGCGAATGAACCGGAGGAGCCGGAGGAAACCGCAAAGGCCTTCCTGGAAATCTTGGCCTCGTCAAAGAAACCTCTCTATGAGGGTGCCAAGCTGTCTGTGCTGGATGCCATCTCGCAACTGATGGCAGTGAAGGCTGAGTACGGCTGTAGCCGAGGTTGCTTCGAAGCATTTCTGGGAGTATGGGCTAACAGCCTGCCCGAGGGCCATGAACTGCCGAAAACCATGTACGATACGAAGAAAATCATGAAGGCGCTCTCCATGGACTATGAGAAAATACATGTTTGTCCAAAGAATTGCCTTTTGTTTAGGCATGAGTATGCGGATGACAACTACTGTAGGAATTGCGGTTCCTCTCGGTATATTGAGGTTGTCGATAAGCATGGTCAGAAGCGGCAGCTAAAAATCCCTGTGAAGGTTCTTCGGTATCTTGATTTTATAAAAAGACTGCAGCGCCTTTTCATCACCGAGGAGTCTACCAAAATGATGAAGTGGCACAAGGAAGGGAAAAGGTACAATCCAAAAAAAAATTGTACATACATCAGAAGGTGAAGCATGGAAGTCATTCGATATAAAGTACCCGGAGGAAGCAGCCGAGGCTGGGAATGTCAGAATTGCTATAACAGGTGATGGGTTCAATCCATATGGTATGTCGTCTAATCCATACAGCTGCTGGCCCATATTTGTTATTCCGCTCAATCTCCCTCCCGGCGCCATAATGCAACGCAAGACCATGTTCCTGTCGCTTATAATTCCTGGGCCTGAATATCCAGGGAAGAATTTGAGTGTGTTTATGCAGCCGTTGGTGGATGATTTGCACCATTCTTGGTACTTCCCGAGGTTGACATACGACCGACATCTGCAGAAAAATTTCTTGATGAAAGTTTGGCTACAGTATTGCATGCATGACTTTCCCGGCTATGCCCTGTTCTGCGGATGGTGTACAAGTGGAAAGATGCCTTGCCCAGTGTGCATGCAGGCCTTGATTTTCATTTGGATGAAGAAGGGTGGCAAGTATGTTGCCTTT
>NW_025253154.1:0-2006 GCF_018294505.1 Triticum aestivum | reverse complement strand
TCGACTAAGAGCAACCCTTGGGACACCACTCTAAATAGGGGGTTGAATGTAATGAAGAACAAGGATAAGCTCAGTAAGCCGACGTCAGCTGGTCGTGTGGCCGGCAAAGGCTTGTCGACAAAATGGGGGTCATACTATACCGCTGGTGTGCGGAAGGAGAAAAAGACCAGCTCGGAAAGCCAGGCGCGAGAGGTTCAAGAACTCAAGGCACAGGTGGCGCGGATTCCGGAGATTGTCCAAGAGCAAGTGGAACAACGACTCGGAGCGACGATCACCGCCCTTGTGCCTACCTTGATCTCGGGGTTGAGTGCGTGGATTGCGGGCGGCCAACAGGGGCCGCCCCCGATTCCTAGCTTCACGGCCAGCAACTCGCATAATGCGATGGCGGGGCCATTGGTGCCTCCGGCGGAGGCGACATTGGTGTCTCCGACGCCGGCACGGGAGCTTAATGCACCTGGGTGTACGCCGGCCGGCACCTCTGCAGCAAGCGGCACCTCCGTCAACTGCACGCCCGCCGTTGGCGGTGCGTCGACATTAGCCGAGCTCGACGCCATCATCACGGTAACTAATTAAGCCTCTCTCGGCCGAGGACTTCATCTCCTTGCCTTTGACTGGGCATCCCTGACGCCCTACATGTTTTTGCAGGGCGCCGCCGACGTTCCGTGCACTCTCCTCCACTTCGTGAACAACGAGTTGGTCGATGTTGCCAAGGGCAAAATCGTTCAACCGGGCAACCCCTTGTTCCATGGTACCCAGAGGCCACCCAACTTGTTTAGGGTTCAACTGGTTCGGGTGCTGCCAGGCTGCGATGACTTGTTACCTCCGATTCGACCCGTCGGGGCCGACGATGAAGACGTGATGACCCTCAGCGCCTGCCTGAGCTGGCCCCTGCTTTGGCCGAAGAGCCAGATTCGTTTGGGGGCGGGGGACACCACCCCAAAGACAACACCGCCAGTCATGCCGGCGCCAAGTCGGCCCCATGGCAATACCGTCGTAACGGTGCCGGACATCCCTATGCCACTGGATCCAAACATGCATATGGCACAGGATCAGAACGACGACGACGACGACGATGATACATTTGGCAATGTCGATCAGTACTTTGCCGAACATGGGTACGATGGCGACTTCATGGGGCCTCCTTCTCAAGAACCAAACCCAACAAAAGACGTGTGCGATCTAGCTGGTACCGCGGAGAAGCCAAGTTGCAACAGGCGTCGTCTGACGTTCAGCTCTCAGGAGACGCCTCCAGCTGCCGACTTCACCGAGCCTCAGATAGGCGAGGTGCGAAATATTATCAGCCCAACACACTCAAGAAGGCGGTCTGTGAGCAGAACTCGGTCCCATTACAGGAGAAGAAGAAGGCACGCAAAAGAAAGACTAAGAAGGGTGCGAGCCAGCCGGCACCGAGTACGATCCGTGCTCAGGACGGGCCACCTTCACCGCAGGATATCTCGAGGAGGGTGCATGTGGCGTGTAGGGCGATGCTACCGACAAATATGCTCAATGCCGCAACCGGTGCTATGCGGAGTCTGCATGACAGTGTTCTTTCTTTGGAGAAGCGGCGTCTCAGGGAGAAGGATGTGGCATACCCAGTTTTCGCGGCCAAGGTGCCAGAGGGCAAGGGCTTTGTGGATAACTCCATCGGGCGTACGATCGTCCTGCGTTTTGATGACATCCACGCTATGTTGAACCTTCATCCGCTGCACTACACCTTCGTTCGGCTATTTTCGCTGAGTATGGAGATGCGGATCATTCGCGACAAGACCCCGGACATCGTGATAGTCGACCCCTTCTACATGCGTGCCAAGATCTTGGGCAGCGCTGGGGACCGGCAAGTCGCGAGTTCTTACCTCGAAGGCGTCATTCTGGCAAACCAAGATAAGGATAACTTCCTCGTGCCTTACTTTCCCGAGTAAGTCCTCCCCTCAACCGGCCCGTAACATATGAATTCTTACATTTTGATCGTTTTTCTTTTAACATTCCGTGTTTTCTGCAGTGACACA
>NW_025253153.1:0-2006 GCF_018294505.1 Triticum aestivum | reverse complement strand
CTCTCTCTCGATGATGCCTGGGCGCCGCCCGTCAGGTCTAAACCTGGCGCGCGCACGTGCACCAGTGCGCTGGGCCGCCTCTCTGGCTGGGCCTGCTGCGCTGCAACTGTTCTGGCCCAGCAGGCACAGAGCCCTTCTCCTTTTTCTTTTCTGTAAAACTTGTAAAATCTCCCAAATATTCAAATAAGATCCAAATTTGATGATTCAAATTTCTATTAGTTTATAAATTCATTATCTATCACATGGTGCTGTTTGCACATTTTTCCAGAAACATTTCCTTCACAAATGTTTATGAAATCCTACTTTTCCATTTCTATCATAAACCTTAGAAAATCACAGAGGGCTCAGATTTGATCCAAATAAAATGATTCAAATTCCTAGATGCATCTAAGTTCATAACTTGGTTTATGAACATTTTTCTTAATACTTTCTGTGCCACACAAAATAATGAGCCATTTCTTCATACTTGTCAACTTTGCAAATTCATAGGAAAATCATTTGAACTCCAAATCCAGTGAAACCAACTCCTAGATGCTTCTAAAATCATGATTTGCTAAATGGGTGCCTTTGCTCATTTTTCAAAAATATGTTTCTGTACACTTCTTGCAAATCCATAAACCCTTTGATTCCATCGTATCAAAATGTTTAGAAATATCTAGTGACCCAATTCCAATGAAACCACTCTGGATAATTTTCATATAACCAGAGATGTCCTAGAAAAGTCAAATTAATATTTTTAGAGCACTTTTATTTTCTGCCTTGTTGTGTTGCTTATTATGGTTGCTTTCGACGATAGTTGACGAAGTAGACGAAATGCTCGGAGTTGGACCAGAGATATTTGAAGAGCTCAAAGACTTTGTTTAAACAGGCAAGCAGCCCTTTGACCATGTCTATGAAACCCTTTTTATGCATGTCATATAGCACCATATTGTTGTTGCAACGGAATCATGATGAGGTGGTAACCACCTTGATGGGTTGCCTCCATTACTTCCTCATTGATACTTGCATTGTGCATGACCCTACCTCCTTATGAGGGTTATACCGGTGGGAGTAGATAGGATGCTAAAGTAGATGCTACACAAGTGGGTCAGGGTTATGCATGGAAAGAAACAAGTGTGGTTTGACATACTTGCAAACAGCCCCAATGGGTGCCACTGATGCCCCTGGGAGATGATGATGAACTAGGTCACTACTTGGTGGAGAAGTAGTGTACCGAGGCTTGATAAAAGTGTTGTTTACAGAGACGGATTAGATTTAAGATTTTTCGACTGCCCCAACCTTACATGCGCAACCACTCTACCCTTATATGGGAAAGGGCATTATTGATTACCTAGGCCGATACTAGCTTGGAGCCCGCATTACTAGTGACGGGGGAGAGTTGGTGCTCTCTCTCGGGACGGGGTCGTGCCAGGTAGGGCGGCCAAGAACATTTTTATGGGGCACCAGACACACCGTTGGTACCCCGTGCTAGTGGTATGTGATGAATATGGGAGCGAGGCTCCACAATTTTAAGATGTGAAATGTTGGGCACGGGGGTTACTACCAATCGAGTGGACTCTATGTTAGTGTCTTGTAGGGAAATATAGTGATCGGGTGCTTACCCCGGGTACATGAGGTACCGCGGGTCGTGGATGACACAGAAGTTCCCCGGATCTTGTGGGTAAAGTGTGCAACCTCTGCAGAGTGTAAAACTATTCGAATAGCCGTGTCCACGGTCAAGGACAGTTGGGTGCTGCTGCTTAGACTACGTCCATATGTTTCTGGAAAACAACACAGTTTGGTAAATCTGTTGACGTGATTCGTGAGGAATTCACGATGAGCTTGAGCATGAGTTGTTCACAACTCTCTCTTGATGTTGATGTCTGTAACCTCCTGATACTTGTTGCAGACGCATTCATACCCTTGATAAATGTTGATCATACTTGCGTGAGAAAAACTAGCTTTCTGCAAAAATGCCAATTCAGCAGTAGTGCCTTGCATAATTATCCTGTTATCACCCTTGGGTT
>NW_025253152.1:0-2006 GCF_018294505.1 Triticum aestivum | reverse complement strand
TGTACAGCAAGTATGATTGTGGTAGACTAAAAAGCAAAGACTAATATAATACACGATGCTCCAAGCAAAACACATATTATGTGGCAAATAAAAATATAACTCCAAGTAAAGTTACCAATGAACGAAGACGAAAGAGGGGATGCCTTCCGGGGGCATCCCCAAGCTTAGGCTTTTGGCTATTCTTGAATATCTTGGAGTGCCTTGGGCATCCCCAAGCTTAGGCTTCTGCCACTCCTTGTTCCATAGTCCATCAAAGCTTTACCCCAAACTTGAAAACTTCACAACACAAAACTCAACTGGAAATCTCATAAGCTCCGTTAGCGAAAGAAAACAAAACCACCACATAAGGTACTGTAATGAACTCATTCTTTATTTATTTTGGTGTTAAACCTACTGTATTCCAAGTTCTCTATGGTTCATACCACTTAATACTAGCCATAGATGCATCAAAATAAGCAAACAACACACGAAAAACAGAATCTGTCAAAAACAGAACAGTCTGTAGCAATCTGTAACTAACGCAAACTTCTGGAACTTTAAAAATCCTACCAAAATATTAAGTCCTGGAAAATTTGTTTATTGATCAGAAGCAAAAAGAATCAATGAAAAAGAACGTTTCTGTGATTTATTGAATTTTTTCTCGTGAGCGCAAAGTTTCTGTTTTTCAGCAGAATCAAATCAACTATCATCATAGGTTATCCTATAGGTTCTACTTGGCACAAACACTAATTAAAACATGAAAACACATCTAAACTGAAGGTAGATGCAAAATTTATTAAATAACATCAAGGAAAAATATTGGGTTGTCTGCCAACAAGCGCTTTTCTTTAAAGCCTTTTTAGCTAGGCATTAAGATTTCAATGATGCTCACATGAAAGACAAGAATTGAAGCACAAAGAGAGCATCATAAAACATGTGACAAACACACTTAAGTCTAACATACTTCCTATGCATAAGCATCTTTTAAGCAAACAAATTATCAAGGCAAGCAAAAACTAGCATATGCAAGGAAAAACAAAGAGATGATAGCAATCTCAACATGAAGAGAGGTAATTTAGTAACCTGAAAATTTCTACAACCATATTTTCCTCTCTCATAATAATTACACGTAGGATCATAAGCAAATTCAACAAAATAGCTATCACATAAAATATTTTCAATACGATCCACATGCATGTGAAGTTGACACTCTTCCAAAATAGTGGGATTAACATTAACTAAAGTCATGACCTCTCCAAACCCACTTTTCTCAAAAATTTCATAAGATTGAACATTATCCAAATATGTGGGATCTAAAGTTGAAACTCTTCCAAACCCACTTTCAATAATATTGCAAACACTATTATCAATCTCATATTCATCATGGGGCTTAAATAAATTCTCAAGATCATAAGAAGAATCACCCCAATCATGATTATTGCAACAAGTAGTAGACATAGAAAAACTAGCATCCCCAAGCTTAGGGTTTTGCATATTATTAGCACAATTGACATCAAAAGAATTTATAGTAAAATCATTGCAATCATTCTTTTTATTCAAAGAGTTATCGTGAATCTCTTCATAAATTTCTTCATCATAATTTTCAGATTCACAAATTTCAAGCAAAGCTTTATAAAGATAATCTAGTGCACAAAACTCACTAGCAATTGGTCCATCATAACTGGATCTCGTAAAAAGATTAGCAAGAGGATGAGGATCCATAGATCTTAGGTTCTATTTAGCAATAAATAAGCATCTATTCCAACCAAACGAGCAAACGGAAGGGCAAGCAAAAGAGAGAAGAGATTGGGAAAGAGAGGGCAAATAAAACGGCAAGGGTGAAGTGGGGAAGAAGAAAACGAGAGGCAAATGGCAAATAATGCAAATGCGAGGGAGATGAGTTTGTGATGGGTAATTGGTATGTCTTGACTTGAGCGAAGACCTCCCCGGCAACGTTGCCAGAAATTCTTCTTGCTACGTCTTGAGCTTGCGTTGGTTTTCCTTGAAGAGGAAAGGGTGATGCAACA
>NW_025253151.1:0-2006 GCF_018294505.1 Triticum aestivum | reverse complement strand
CTCGTTGGCCGCGTTCTGATCCATCGTGAGTTGGAAGGACTGCGCCTGAATCAATTGAGTCCGGGCGTCGAGAGCCGCCCGCTCCGCCGCCAGCCTGACCCCTTCTGCCGCAAGATCCTCTTTAGCTTTCATCAGATCCAATTTTAACTGTGCCACCTCCGCATCATGCTGAGCTTGATCTGCCGGGTCAACCGTGGCAGTTAACAGGGCCGTCATCTTGTCCGTGAGATCCATCAGCACCTGAGCCGGGGAAGGCACCGGGTTTCCTGATCCGGCAGCGGGGTTCTGAACAGGTTGCGCGCCGGCCATAAAAACTCCAACCTGACTTGGCGGCTCAAAAAGGTCCGGAATACTGTCGCCGTCGGAACAGCCCATGAACCTGCCATCTTGAAGTTGGTACAACGAGTTTGACTCATCAGTGGCCGACTCGCCGTCAGAGCCGGCGGCCGCCTCATCACCAGACCCGGATGGATCAGAGGGCCCTCCATGGATGCATCCCACAAAAGCGCGCCTTAAGGCAGGCCGGGCCCGGGCGGGTCGTGCGCGCTGAGCCGTTTCGATGAGACCGGCGCAGAGATCCGGCTCGGGGCCCGGCTCACCAACCTTGCCAATGAAGACATGAATTCCGCCAAAGGGGACCCGGTACCCGTACTCAATTGAGCCGGCGTCGGGGCCCCAGTCCTCGTCGTCGACGTAGAGCTTGCCGCGACGACTCTTGGTCATCCGGCCTACGTCGTATCCCTTGAGCCCTTCGAAGCTGCCCTTCAAGAACTCAAATCCACCGTGCGCTGGCCCCACGGTGGGCGCCAACTGTCGTGGAATTGTCACGGCAGATGTCCTTGAACTAGGACTTAGTCGTGGAGCCATCGCAACTAGGAAGCTTGAAGAGGTTATGCGGGACAAGGAACACGAGGGTTTATACTGGTTCGGCCCCTTACGGTGAAGGTAAAAGCCTACGTCCAGTTCGAGGTGTTACTGATTAGGGTTACGATCGCCAGGGAGCTACACAGCTATGCCCGGCTCTCGATGAGATTATTGTCGCCCTTGAACCGCTGCCGGGTCCTCCCTTTATATAGGGAGGCTGACGCCCTGCAGCCTTTAGAGTCCCGGCCGGCTCATAAGAGCGTCCGGCTCGGACTCTAATTAATACTTTCCTTACATTACAAGTCTATTATAACAATGATTGTAACTACGGGCTTTAAGCCATATCCGGGTCTCAGCCCATCTCTGGCCCATTATCTTGAAACTTAGCTCCGGGCTTCTGGTAATGACCCTTAGAGTAACCCGGCCCTCCTGGCGGGTGACTCCCAGGTCTATATCCTCAACACTACACGTGTCACAGGGCCTTCCTATTGTACGCTAAAGGATTGTTGCAAGGAGACATGACGACGACATGAGGACCTTACACATAGCAAAGGTGATGCTAATGGCACCGACCATCTAGGGTTACCCCTGGCCTGGCGCAGCCCTCTCCTCCTCCAACTCCTCCTACTCCTCCATAGTGCTTAGCGAAGCTCTGCCGGAGAACCACGAGCTCCATTGCCACCATGCCGTCGTGCTGCTGGAGTTCTCCCTCAACTTCTCCTCTCCCCTTGCTGGATCAAGAAGGAGGAGACGTCCCTGGGCTGTACGTGTGTTGAACGCGGAGGCGCCGTCCGTTCGGCGCTAGATCGGATCTTCTGCGATTTGAATCGCCGCGAGTACGACTCCATCAACCGCGTTCTTGTAACGCTTCCGCTTAGCGATCTTCAAGGGTATGAAGATGCACTCCCTCTCTCTCGTTGCTAGCATCTCCTAGATTGATCTTGGTGACACGTAGGAAAATTTTGAATTATTACTACGTTCCCCAATAGGTCCCAGCTCCGCCGTGCTGGATGTCGCAAAATCCGTCGTTTGTAGCAGCAAAATTCGACGACGGTTGCAGCTTAAGGCTTAGCTGGTTATAGCTTCCAGGGGTGAAGTTTTGCTTTGTCGGAGTGGAGCTAGACGGATGGATGGAGTGGATT
>NW_025253150.1:0-2006 GCF_018294505.1 Triticum aestivum | reverse complement strand
GCATACTAATGACGCACTGTTGTATATACTAATGGCGCATCTGAGGTCCGCCATTAGTATACCAGATACTAATGGCGCACCAGTGGTGCGCCATTAGTAAAATATACTATGGCGTGGCACTAATGGCGCACCACTAATGCGCCATTAATGGCCAAATTAGGTGCGCCATTAGTAGGCCTTTTCCTAGTAGTGTCTTAGGCTATAGCCCTATTCACAAAGGGGTTAAATGTATTGATGTTCCTACTGGTAGGGTCTACATATCTAGAGATGTTGTTTTTGATGAGTCCGTGTTCCCCTTTGCATCACTTCATCCCAATGCCGGTGCCCTCCTTCGCAAAGATATTCTTCTTCTTCCCACACATCTTCGGACTTTTGATCATGGGGGCGACGATTGTACTAACCAATGTGATGATATTTCTACTGGTACTGCTCCTACTCTTATGCCTGTGCAGGTCCCTGGAGAAAACGGAGCTCAAAATGATCAAAATCTCGAAAATCCAGCTCAAAATGATCATATATTTCATGCTGAAGAAGGAGACGAGCCGGGCACGGACAACGAGGACGATCCGGCGGCGCCTGCTACGCCTGCATGCATGCAGCCCTTGGATCGCGCGACCGAATCCTCCTTGGATCACGCCTCCAGTAGCAGTGGCTTCGGCCCCCGGTCCAGCCAATCCCGTGGCACCGCATCGACGACAGGTGGGGACAGCAGCGGGACCGCATCTTCCTCGCCCCGCGTGCGCATGCAGCCGCGGTCGGGCTGCGGATCCGCTGTGCCGCGCCACGCGGTTACTTGCCGCGCACCTGCAGGAGCGGCAGCCACACCGGTGGCCACATGATCCTCTGTGCAGACTGCGCCAGATTCTTCTGCGTCAGCGCCTGATTCTCCCGGATCGGCTGTGGCAAGTGCACCTGCGACCAAATCTGTGGCTTCTCCAAGAGTCAAGACTAGACTACAAAAAGGTATACGAAATCCAAAGATAAGAACGGATGGAACTATACCATATGGCATGTTGTGTATTTCAGGAGAACCAACAACTGTGAGTAGTGCACTTGATGATCCCAAATGGAAGAAGGCAGTGGATGAGGAATATTCTGCACTGATGAGAAACAAAACCTGGCATCTTGTACCAAACCAGAAAGGTAAAAATATAATTGATTGCAAATGGGTATACAGAATCAAAAAAAAGGCAGATGGCTCCATTGACAGGTATAAGGCACGTTTGGTTGCAAAAGGCTTCAAGCAACGCTATGGCATTGATTATGAGGACACTTTTAGTCCTGTTGTGAAAGCTGCAACTATCAGACTTGTGCTAGCCATTGTCGTTTGAAGAAGATGGAGCCTAAGACAGCTAGATGTATAGAATGCGTTTTTGCATGGTGTTCTGGAAGAGGAAGTGTTCATGAGACAGCCACCTGGGTATGAAAGTAAAAAAATTCCACACTTTGTTTGCAAGCTTGATAAAGCACTCTATGGCTTGAAACAAGCACCTAGAGCATGGTATTCCAGACTGAGCTTACAATTGAAATCTCTTGGCTTCATTGCTTTAAAGGCTGATACATCCTTGTTTATTTATAACAAGGCAGGAGTGGTTATTTTCTTGCTTATATATGTTGATGATATCATAGTTGCAAGTTCTTCACAAAATGCCACTAATACCCTTCTACATGACTTGAGTTCAGAGTTTGCCTTAAAGGACCTAGGTGATTTGCACTTCTTCCTAGGTATTGAAGTCAAGAAAACTCAAGATGGCATTATGTTAAAGCAGGAGAAATACATCACTGAACTTCTGTCTCGCATGGGAATGAACAATTGTAAGCCAGTACCTACACCCTTGTCTTCTTCAGAAAAACTTTCAGCATATGAAGGAGAGCCACTTCAAGAGGAAGAAAGTACAAGGTATAGGAGCACCGTGGGAGCATTGCAATATTTAACTCTCACACGTCCGGATATCTCATTTGCTGTCAACAAGGTTTGTCAATATCTACATGCACCTACTTCTGCA
>NW_025253149.1:0-2006 GCF_018294505.1 Triticum aestivum | reverse complement strand
AGCTTCTGCATTTCCTTGAGGGTCTGCGGTGGGCTCATGTCTTCAACGGCTTTGATGTTTTCTGGGTTCGCCTCGATCCCTCTGTGGGACACGAGGTAACCCAGCAGCTTGCCCGAGGGGACGCCAAACACGCACTTCTCCGGGTTAAGTAGCAAGTTCACCTGGCGTAGGCTCGCGAAAGTCTCCTCCAGATCTTGGATCAAGGTTCTGGCCTCCCGAGTCTTCACCACAATGTCGTCGACGTAGGCCTTCACGTTTCTCCCGAGCTGTCGCCCTAAGGCGATGTGCATCAACCGCTGAAAGGTCGTCCCCCACGTGGCACAGTCCGAAAGGCATGCAAGTGTAGCAGTACACCCCGCACGGGGTTAGGAAGGCTGTCTTCTCTACATCTTCTACCGCCATCTTGATCTGGTGATACCCTGAGAACGCATCTAGGAAGCACAGCAGGTCGCACTCGGTGGTGGAGTCGACGATTTGGTCAATGCGTGGAAGAGGGAACGGATCTTGGGGGCAGGCCTTGTTGAGGTTAGTGAAGTCGACGCACATTCGCTCTTTCCCTCCTTTCTTCGGCACAACGACGGGGTTTGCCAGCCATTCGGGGTACTGAACCTCGCGAATGGCACCCGCCGCCTCTAACTTGCGGCTTTCCTGGATGATGAAGGCCTGCTTCTCCGTGGACTGCCGTCTCATCCGCTGCTTCACAGGGCGCACATTGGGGCACACCCTTAAGTGATGCTGAATCACCTCTCTCGGGACCCCCACCACCTGCTGGGGTTCCCATGCAAATATCTCCTTGTTTGCGCACAAGAACTTCACCAATGCTTCCTCTTGGCTTGGGTCGAGGCCGGCACCTATGGTAAAGGTGGCTCCTGAGGACCCGTCCTCATCGACCGACACTTGCTTGGTTTCTGCCTTGTCTTGGGTGAACAACTGCTTCTTCTTGGTTGGTGCGGCTCCCTCGGGTTCGGAGGCGCCCGCGTCGACGGGCTGCGCTGCCGCGACGGTCTTGAGGGCAAGCTTGAGCGCTGCTAGGGCCTCCTTGGCGTCCCCCTTGATGGTGAGGACGCCCTTGCTTCTAGGCATCTTCATGAGGTTGTAGGCCGGTTGGGTCGCTGCCATGAATTGGTCCAGTGCTGGGTACCCGAGGATGGCATTGTACGGGAGGCTGATGTGGGCGATGTCGAAATCGACTAGTTCGGTGCGGTAGTTGTCGCGCATGCCGAAGGTGACGGGGAGGCGGATCTGCCCCAGGGAGTGGGCGGTGCCGCCGCCAACTCCTGAGAAAGGCTTGCTGAGGCTAAGCCGCTTGAGCGGTACGTGAAGAAGGCTGAAGGCCTCCATGGAGAGCATGTTGAGGCCGGCGCCGCCGTCGATGAGGGTTTTGGTGACGGCCACGTTGCAGATGGTGGGCGTGCAGAGCATCGGGAGCATACCCGAGCCGGCGGTGGTGACGGGGTGGTCTTCTGAGTCGAAGGTGAGGTCGGCTTCGGGCGCAGCGCAGCCCGGCGGAGCCCCCGAGCGCTTGGAAGCAGCGCCGATCTGGCGAAGGAACGGCTTGATATGGCGGTCAGAAGGCGGTGCTTGAGAGCCGCCCAGTAGGGCGGTGACCGCGTGGTGCGCTGGTGCCGCGTAACACGCAGTGAAGAGACCGCGCAGCTCCTCCCAAGACGCCACCGTGGATCCGGGGAGGTTGAGCAGCCAGGCGCGCGGCTCGCCAGTGAGGCCATGGGAAGCCAGTTGGCCATGACCTTGTCGTCCCCTCCGGCCTCAAGGATGGCCGCCTCGTATGCCAGCAGGAAAGCTGACGGGTCCGCCGTGCCGTCATAACGCGGCGGCATCTCCGGCTTTAACTTGGGCGGCCACCGCACCTGCTGCAAGGCGGGGGCCAGGGCTCGGAGCCCCCTGGCCCCGTCGTCGGCGTCCGCCGTCGGAGCCGGGAGCAAGACGCCTGCCATGCGGGCGGAGCGCGGCGGCGACGGAGCGCAGGTCAACGGAAGGAAAGCTAC
>NW_025253148.1:0-2006 GCF_018294505.1 Triticum aestivum | reverse complement strand
TGTGGACGAAACAATCTGATGCTGCAGCAGAATCCGAGTCAAACTACAAGTCCAAAGGTGTTACATCACCTCCACTTGGGCCCATTTGCCTTGTACGACCTAGATTTAGTTTTAGGCTGCCTTGGGACGTCCTCCCACCTCCTTGGCCGCCACCCCTTGCTCCTATATAAGTAGATCCATCTAGTAGCTTTTCCTTGGGATTTGTTTAGTTAAAAGTTAGCCATTGCAACTTCGTGTACTTCGTTTGTGTCCAACGACCAGACCAAGACCGCTTACGGATCCCCACCATTATCAATACCTCATATATATTTGCAATATTCAGATTGCTTTATCATATTCTTGCTCGTTCTTCGATTGCTTGCAGGAATAGACCTTCGTGGTCAGGCTGACCGTGCTTCCGGCATCGTCAGTAACCTCAGGAGATTGGTTTAGCGATTGCTAAGGCGCAACGTCGTGCACGTTTGTAGTCGGATCGTCAAAGTCATCTCCACCAAATCGATAGTTATCATCTCATCGAAAGATCGGGACACCCCCGCCTCTATCAAGTGGTATCAGTTTTCAGGTTGCTCGGTGAGAATTTCCAGTTTTCCTAGATTAGATTTATTTTCTTACCTATTGTCCAAGAAAAAGCCACACAAAAAAAAGTTAGATCTGTTCATCCTTTATCCAAGCCAGTCTGAGCCTTTGCAATTTTCTATTCATTGCTTGCATAGTTGAATTATCGGTTGCATCGTCGTGTCAGTTGCTGGTCTTAGTGTCTAGTTCCTTTAGAGTTTCGAGTTCTGTTCACATTAGTCACGCAGCCGCTGCATCATTATCCCATCCGCTGTCCACCATCCAATCCACCAATTTCCACCACGTGCTACGCACTGTTTATTGTCATAATCATAGTTGAGGTCACTCACATCTTCGCCTGATCGAATCTGCATCTTATCTAGTTTGTCTTGGAAAGAGGGAGAAAAAGAAGATAAAGAAAAAAAAGAGAGAAAAAAGGAAAGAAAAAAAAGAAAAAGAGGGAGAAGAAAAAGAAAAAAAAAGCGTGAGAAAAAAAAGAGAGAAGAAAAAAAATTGGATCTATCTAGAATCAATCTCGTACCTGAATTCGGATTGGAATCTGTTTTGTGCACTGTTCAGTAAACAGCTTGGCTATTGTTTCACATCATTATCTTTACTGCCGTTGTGATCTTCACTTATATCTTGCTGTCCAGAGCTACTTTGTATCCTTCATTGATGCTGGTTGTGCTACGACGTGACCTCATTAGTGTTCTAGGCTCGCGTCTCTAGTTCGGTCTAGCCTAGGACCAGCACAGTACCGTCGTTGAGCGTTTATTCAACATTGCATCTTTGAATTGATTATTGCTAATCTTTTGCTACCATATATAGCCAACCCAGCTCCACATATTTCTACACCGTGTATACGTACGCTCGCCTGGCAATCGCTTTACTCAATATTCGGAGTTACTTGACACCGCTGGTTGCCGATCACCGCCTGCTGCATGGTAAGAACGTGTAAGACATTGATATTTGCTTTACTGTGAGCGCTTTACCACCACATCCTAGTAGTTATAGGAACATTATTTTTGGGTTTTGTTTCTTGTTCTACTAATCATGACAGGATCCAGAGTCAATTCATGGGCTTCGTCGATCGCGGGAGACGTGCCACCACCTTTGCAAATACCACAACCGTCACGAGAGGTGCACAAATATCCAAATGCACATGATCAGGTTAATGTATCTATACCACCATTTAATGGCCGTTTTAAACCTGCTTTATATATTGAATGGGAGTTCGACATAAAAAATATATTTGCTTCCCATAATTTCAATGAACATAAAAAGGTTAAGGTTGCGGTTGGTTCTTTCACTGGTTATGCTTTGGTTTGGTGGAGTGAATATTGTCGGTTACACCCTGATTATATACCTACTACTTGGGATGATTTGAAACTTGCCATGCGACATACTTTCGTCCCTGCTTATTATACTCGTGACATGATTAAGAAGTTGCA
>NW_025253147.1:0-2006 GCF_018294505.1 Triticum aestivum | reverse complement strand
TTGGAGCAATTGGTGTGTCTCATAGGGGCGCCCCCCATATATAAAGGAGGGAGGAGAGGAGGCCGGCCTAGGCACGCCCCAAGTGGGAAGGAGTCCCACTTGGACTCCTAGTTGGATTCGGCCCCCTTCCTTTCACCGAAGGGGGAAAGGGGGAAGGAGTGGGAGAGGGAGAAGGAAAGGGGGGCGCCGCCCCCTCCCCTAGTCCAATTTGGACTCCTTCCTTGGGGGGCACCACACCCACGTGGGCTGGTTTGCCTCCCTCCTATGGCCCATATGGCCCATATCTTTCCCCCGAGGGTTTCGGTAACCCCTCTGGTACTCTGGTATATACCCGATACACTCTAGGACCCTTCCGGTGTCCGAATACTACCTTCCAATATATCAATCTTTACCTCTCAACCATTTCGAGACTTCTCGTCATGTCCGTGATTGTCGGATATCGAGTTCCAGCAAAACCCTTAAGGTTCGAACTCTGGGGTGCGCGCGAAGATCTTCTCCCTATCGATCTACGCCCAGAACCTCGCCACAATTCTAAGCTCAACAAGATGAACAACACGAGGGACACGAGATCTATACTGGTTCAGGCCACCATTGTGGTGTAATACCCTACTCCAGTGTGTGGTGTGTGGATTGCCTCTTGGGCTGATGATGAACAGTACAAGGAGAAGAACAGCCTCGCGAGGAGAAGTGTTCTTGTGCTGGTGTGGCGAGAGGGTGAACTTGATAATCTCCCCTTGCTACGGTGGTGGCTAGTCCTATTTATAGAGGCCCTGGTCCTCTTCCCAAATATTGAGCGGGAAGGGATTCCACAACGGCGGGATTTGAAAGGGGACAACCAGTACATGCTATCCTGACTAAAGGTGGTCTTCGACTGCCAAAGGCACTGGCGATGACGCCGTCTTGGGCTCCACAGTGACCTCCGTCTTACCATCCTTCTAGTCCTGGTCTTGTTGCACCAATATGGAAACCTTTGCTTGATGCCTCGGTACTCCGCGCCTGTGCTTGCCCCCTTTGCACCAAAGAGGAAACAAGGACACTGCGTTGGCCGGCGCCCGCCTGGCCTTGATCGTCATGGCTTGGGTCTTGAACTTGGGTTGACGAAGATGGGCCGTACTGGGCCACTGCTGAGCCACGATGCAGGCCGCAGGCAGGCAAGTCTGGATACTCCCATATCTAGGACGCCGACATTAGCCCCCGGGCCAAAGGCACGCTCGGACTTGGCTTAGCGGCAAAGCCAAAGGGCAAGTGTGGAGCACCGTGGGCCCCAACAGCCTGAGGCCTTGGTTGATGCATGGCGACTTGATTGGACGTGGGCGTCTCCGCTTCCCCACGCTGCCTCGGCAACTGCCCGATTTGACGAGTTCCTGCTGCATGTAAAAAGAGTCATCATTACCTGTGATCATGGAGGCCGACGGTTGGCCTCCTCTGGACTATAAGTACGGAGAGGCATGAGCCCCTGTTGTCCATCTCTCATTGCTCTGCCTGCACCTTCTCTCTTGCTCCTCCTCCGCTCTTGACGCCAATGGCGCCGATCCACCGGTTCTCAGCCGTAGAGAAAGGAAAGGCCCCCCGGGAGGGGCCTGACCCGCTCCCGCCGAAGAAACGGCCGGTGCTGCGCCGCCGCGACAAGGTCGCGTGGCCGGAGATGATGAGGCCTTGGTACGAGAGACCACCTCCTGGATTCCCGTACCCCTGCACCGGGCTAAGGGCCCTAAAGAAGGGGACGGCGAGCGTTGCGCGCGCCGTCGCTCCTGGAGTCCATGCCGCGGACTCCTCTCATGAACTCGTGCTCCATGCTGCGATGCCTCCAAGCACCTTGATCCGCTTCCCTCCATTCTTCGCCTTCGAGATGCCGCCGGGGGGGGGGGGGCTCTCGAGCTTTGGCTGCAGCATGCTTGAAAGTACATGCGGTGCCCCCATGTGTGGTTTTGGTAATTGATGACATTCTCTATGGAATAATGGTTGCATTGAGTTATATTGGAAGGATTTGTCCATAGGCTTTTCTT
>NW_025253146.1:0-2006 GCF_018294505.1 Triticum aestivum | reverse complement strand
AAAGACCAATGAGGCGTCTTGATCTATCTCTATAGATCTTGATGCCTAATATATAAGCAGCTTCTCCAAGGTCCTTCATTGAAAAACACTTATTCAAATAGGCCTTTATACTTTCCAAGAATTCTATATCATTTCCCATCAATAGTATGTCATCCACATATAATAAGAGAAATGCTACAGAGCTCCCACTCACTTTCTTGTAAACACAGGCTTCTCCATAAGTCTGTGTAAACCCAAACGCTTTGATCATCTCATCAAATCGAATGTTCCAACTCCGAGATGCTTGCACTAGCCCATAGATGGAGCGCTGGAGCTTGCATACCTTGTTAGCATTCTTAGGCTCGACAAAACCTTCCGGCTGCATCATATACAATTCTTCCTTAAGAAAGCCGTTAAGGAATGCCGTTTTGACGTCCATTTGCCATATCTCATAATCGTAGAATGCGGCAATTGCTAACATGATTCGGACGGACTTCAGCTTCGCTACGGGTGAGAAAGTCTCATCGTAGTCAACCCCTTGAACTTGTCGATAACCCTTAGCGACAAGTCGAGCCTTATAGATGGTCACGTTACCATCCGCGTCTGTCTTCTTCTTAAAGATCCATTTATTTTCTATGGCTCGCCGATCATCGGGCAAGTTAGTCAAAGTCCATACTTCGTTTTCATACATGGATCCTATCTCGGATTTCATGGCTTCTAGACATTTGTCGGAATCCAGGCCCACCATCGCTTCTTCATAGTTCGAAGGTTCACCGTTGTCTAACAACATGATTTCCAGGACAGGGTTGCCGTACCACTCTGGTGCGGAACGTGTCCTTGTGGACCTACGAAGTTCAGCAGTAACTTGATCCGAAGCTTCATGATCATCATCATTAACTTCCTCCCCAGTCGGTGTAGGCCCCACAAGAACATCTTCCCGCGCTGCGCTACTTTCCAGTTCGGAAGGGGTGATTATCACCTCATCAAGTTCCACTTTCCTCCCACTTAATTCTTTCGAGAGAAACTCTTTCTCCAGAAAGGACCTGTTCTTGGCAACAAAGATCTTGCCTTCGGATCTGAGGTAGAAGGTATACCCAATGGTTTCCTTAGGGTATCCTATGAAGACGCATTTTTCCGACTTGGGTTCGAGCTTTTCAGGTTGAAGTTTCTTGACATAAGCATCGCATCCCCAAACTTTTAGAAACGACAGCTTAGGTTTCTTCCCAAACCATAATTCATACGGTGTCGTCTCAACGGATTTCGACGGAGCCCTATTTAAAGTGAATGCGGCAGTCTCTAAAGCATAGCCCCAAAATGAGAGCGGTAGATCGGTAAGAGACATCATAGATCGCACCATATCCAATAGAGTGCGATTACGACATTCGGACACACCGTTTCGCTGAGGTGTTCCAGGCGGCGTGAGTTGTGAAACAATTCCACATTTCCTTAAGTGCGTACCAAATTCGTGACTTAAATATTCTCCACCACGATCTGATCGTAAGAACTTTATTTTTCTGTCACGTTGATTCTCAACCTCACTCTGAAATTCCTTGAACTTTTCAAAGGTTTCAGACTTGTGTTTCATTAGGTAGACATACCCATATCTACTTAAATCATCAGTGAGAGTGAGAACATAACGATAGCCACCGCGAGCCTCAACACTCATTGGACTGCACACATCAGTATGTATGATTTCCAATAAGTTGGTTGCTCGCTCCATTGTTCCGGAGAACGGAGTCTTGGTCATCTTACCCATGAGGCATGGTTCGCACGTGTCAAAAGATTCGTAATCAAGAGACTCCAAAAGTCCATCTGCATGGAGCTTCTTCATGCGCTTGACACCAATGTGACCAAGGCGGCAGTGCCACAAGTATGTGGGACTATCGTTATCAACTTTACATCTTTTGGTATTCACACTATGAATATGTGTAACATCACGTTCGAGATTCATCAAGAATAAACCATTGACCAGCGGGGCATGACCATAAAACATATCTCTCATATAAATAGAACAACCATTATTCTCG
>NW_025253145.1:0-2006 GCF_018294505.1 Triticum aestivum | reverse complement strand
GTATGTAGGATCTGATGTAAGTCTTGCTGAGTACCTTTGTACTCATGTTGCTATAATCTACATTTTTACAGAAGACGCTGCAACCCCTTCTGATGGGTTCTATGTAGACGTTGACATCAACGAGTAGGCTAAAGACCCAGGTGGTGACCCTGAGCTTGTGGAGGACCACGTAGTATAGTTAGGCTTTCCAAGCCTCTTTTATTTTACTAGTTGTCTGTACTCAGACAAGTTACTTCCGCTGCTGGTTTGTATGACTGTATGACTTGTATGTTGGGTCGTGAGACCCGTACCTTTGTGTGTGATATGTATGGCTCCCTGAGCCTTAAATAAAGTACTTGTGTCGTAGAGTCATGTTGTGATGCTTCGTTGTATTTGCACATATCGAGCATATTGTGTGTATGATTGAAATGCTTGGTATGTGTGGGATCTGACTATCTAGTTGTTTATCTTTAGTAGCCTCTCTTACCGGGAAATGTCTCCTAGTGTTACCGCTGAGCCATGGTAGCTTGCTACTGCTCTGGAGCACTTAGGCTGGCCGGCATGTGTCCTTCTTCGTTCCTGTGTCTGTCCCTTCGGGGAAATGTCACGCTTTGAGTACCGGAGTCCTGTTAGCCCGCTACAGCCCGGTTTACCGGAGTCCTGCTAGCCCAATGCTACAGCCCGGACCCACTTGCTGATGACCGACACGTTCGAAGCTGGGTCATGGATGCCTGTCCCTGTAAGTCTGTGCTACTTTGGGTTTACGACTAGTCATGTCAGCCCGGGCTCCTTTTCATATGGATGCTAGCGACACTATCATATACGTGAGCCAAAAGGCGCAAACGGTCCCGGGAAAAGGTAAGACGACACCCGTGGGGATACCATGCGTGAGGCCGCAAAGTGATATGAGGTGTTACCGGCTAGATCGATGTGACATCGAGTCGGGGTCCTGACAGCGTTGGCATCAGAGCCGGACTGCCTGTAGGTTCTCCAAGCCAAACTGGTCGATGTTGAGTCTAGAAATTCTTTAGTTATATGTAGGGGAATTGTTTGTGGGTTGGAACGTAAGGCTCTTTTACTCCTTATCTTATGACATTCTGATCTGAGTCAGTCCATTCTTCCACCGGGGGTTAAGGAATTAGGATCTATTCTCTCTATCAGGATCACGTGTTACTAATCAGTAGTACCTTATAAGTTTGATGGTTACAAGCCTAGTTCAGTTCTACTACCACATTATGTTGCTAGATTGGTTTCAGAACTTTGATATGATGATGTTGAGTGTGTACGAAATCCTTTGTCAAATGTCTCAAAATCCTTTTTGAGCATTTACAGCTGTTATGCTGCCGAAATTTTGCTAGAAATTCTAATGCCTTTGCATTATGATTATGCTTTCAGATGGCCACTCGCGACCTCAATCAAGTGGTTCGCCTGACTCGATGCCTAGATGTACCCGGCCATACTGCTAAGTTGGTCAGGGTAATGACTGAGGCTGGATACCGCTGGTATCCTAAGTACACGGTTGAAGAGCAATTCCGGGACTTCAATCAAAGCCAGTATCTCTGCACTGTCAGGATATTTCCATCTTATCCTGGATCCACCGAGCCTCTTCACTGCTCCTATGGACTCGGGGTTACTATTGAGATGGCTGTGCAGGACGCCGCCTACTCTATGATGACCATTATGCGAGTCAGATCTGGTTTATTTCGGGACTCTGATTTCCGGTATATGCCAGGATCACTTCCGGGAGCACAAGGGTATCTCCAGGCTATCTATGCTGACTCCACTCAGGAGGATTCACGAACTCGCACCACTGCTGAGATGCTCGAGGATAAGGACCGTGAAAATCGGGCCTTAAGGTTAGAGCTCTTCAATACCCGTGCTGACCACTGGGCCACTTTGACTCGGTTCGCACCGGCGGTGCAAGCTGGATATTCAGATATGCGCGATCTCTATCCTGTGAGATCTGCTCTGCCAGACGTGATGGTTTGGCGTGATGTAGGAGGCATCACCCCACCTCGCGGTCCCCG
>NW_025253144.1:0-2007 GCF_018294505.1 Triticum aestivum | reverse complement strand
CAAGTTTCATGAATTTTACAATAGTTTTGGATTTATTAGATTTTAAAAACCAGGCATCTCAATGTTTTGCCGGCAATCATCGGTGCCATGGTGTTTGAAATTCATTCCCATTTCTTGCATGGGCCTAAGCATGCACCCAAGGACACAGATTTGATTTTTCAACCAATTTATATGCACTGGAGCATGGGCATGAAGTTCAAATTTGAACTATGCACGTAAAAGCATTGAAAACTCAGTTAAT
This sequence comes from Triticum aestivum, assembly GCF_018294505.1. NCBI lineage: Eukaryota > Viridiplantae > Streptophyta > Magnoliopsida > Poales > Poaceae > Triticum > Triticum aestivum. Next base: position 1,766 of record NW_025253144.1, on the reverse strand, counting down.
GCATAAAAATGTCCAAACGAACCCCGAAAAATCACAAAAATTCACACAGCACTCCTGTTGTTCTATGTTCACACGAGAAAAAAACTTGAAAGCAATAAGAGGCAATGGAAGTCGTTTCGTCCCTGAAGGTGGGACGTTCCCTAACGAAAACCATCATGCTTGTTGTGAGAAGCTCCGGTTTGTGAGAAGCATGATGCCAAACCTGCCCCAAATGGGACAAAATTTGTACCACGGCATGTTGATGCCGCTCCATGATAACTTGCCAAGTTCCATGAATTTTGGACGAGTTTTGGATTTACTTATTTAAAAACCAGGCATCTCAATGTTATGCCGACAATCAACGGTGCCATGGTGTTTGAAATTCATTCCCATTTCTTGCATGGGACATAAGCATGCACCCAAGGACACAGATTTGATTTTTCAACCAATTTATATGCACTGGAGCATGCGCATGTAGTTCCAATTTGAATTATGCACATAAAATCATAAATGCATTGAAAACTCAGTTGATACATAAAAATGTCCAAACGAACCCCGAAAAATCACAAAAGTTCACACAACACTCCTATTGTTCTATGTTGACACGAGAAAAAAACTTCAAAGCAATAAGAAGCAATGGATATCGTTTCGTCCGTGAAGGTGGGACGTTCCATACCGAAAACCATCATGCTCGTTGTGAGAAGCTCCGGTTTGTAAGAAGCATATACCCAAACCTGCCCCAAATGGGACAAAATTTGTACCACGGCATGTTGATGCCGCTCCATGAAAGCATGCCAAGTTTCATTAATTTCAGACGAGTTTTTGATTTACTAGAATTTGAAAACCAGGCATCTCAATGTTTTGCCAGCAATCAACGGTGCCATGGTGTTTGAAATTCATTCCTATTTCTTGCATGGGACCTAAGCATGCACCCAAGGACACATATTTGATTTTTCAACCAATTTATATGCACTGGAGCATGCGCATGTAGTTCAAATTTGAATTATGCACATAAAATCATAAATGCATTGAAAACTCAGTTGATGCATAAAAATGTCCAAACGAACCCCGAAAAATCACAAAAATTCACACAACACTCCTGTTGTTCTATGTTGACACGAGAAAAAAACTTGAAAGCAATAAGAGGCAATGGATATCGTTTTGTCCCTGAAGGTGGGACGTTCCCTACCGAAAACCATCATGCTTGTTGTGAGAAGCTCCGGTTTGTGAGAAGCGTATACCCAAACCTGCCCCAAATGGGACAAAATTTGTACCACGGCATGTTGATGCCGCTCCATGATAGCATGCCAAGTTTCATGAATTTCATACGAGTTCTGGATTTACTAGAATTTAAAAACAAGGCATCTCAATGTTTTGCCGGCAATCCACGGTGCCATGGTGTTTGAAATTCATTCCCATTTCTTGCATGGGACCTAAGCATGCACCCAAGGACACAGATTTGATTTTTCAAGCAATTTATATGCACTCGAGCATGCGCATGTAGTTCAAATTTGAATTATGCACATATATGCATTGAAAACTCACTGAATGCATAAAAATGTCCAAACAAACCCCAAAAATTTACAAAAATTCACACAACACTCCTGTTGTTCTATGTTGACACGAGAAAAAAACTTCAAAGCAATAAGAGGCAATGGATATCGTTTCGTCCCTAAAGGTGGGACGTTCCCTACCGAAAACCATCATGCTTTTTATGAGAAGCTCCGGGTTGTGAGAAGCATATACCCAAACCTGCCCCAAATGGGACAAAATTTGTACCACGGCAT
>NW_025253143.1:0-2007 GCF_018294505.1 Triticum aestivum | reverse complement strand
TTTTTTTTAGTGAAATTTGAGGAGAGAAGAGTCAAAACTTCTACGTCAGGAGACCTCACCAGAGCGACGAAGGGACTGGGGAGTAAAAAGAATCCTACTCTCCGATATATATAATCCTAAGACTCAAAACATTTTTATTCTAGACTCAACAACGCGAGCGATTCGATCAAGCAGGGGGCTCCTAAGTCGGGGATGGCTCTGATTACCAACTTGTAACGCCCACGATGCGGCTATATCTCCCACGTGTCGAGGCATGACTTAGAGGCATAACCGCATTGTGGTTTTGTCGCAAGAAGGGTCATCTTCACACAATCCCATGTAATGAACAAGAATGGGATAACAAGAGTTGGCTTACAATCGCCACTTCACAGAATACATATATAGAATTCATACATCATCCAAAATACACACATAGACCGACTACGGTCAAGATCCAAATGAAAATAAGATAACCCCAAATGCTAGATCCCCGATCGTCCCAACTGGGCTCCACTACTGATCATCAGGAAAAGACACATAGTAACGACCACGTTCCTCATCGAACTCCCACTTGAGGTCGATCCCATCATCTGCACTGGCATCATCGGCACCTGCAACTGTTTTGGTAGAACCTGTGAGTCACGAGGACTCAGCAATCTCACACCCGCGAGATCAAGACTATTTAAGCTTATAGGAAAGGATGGTGTAGTGGGGTGGAGCTGCAGCAGGCACTAAGCTTATATAGTGGCTAACATACGCAAATGAGAGCGAGAAGAGAAGCAACGGAATGGTCGTCATCTAGTAATGACCAAGAAGTGATCCTGAACTCCTACTTACGTCATACATAACTCAAACCGTGTTCACTCCCCGGACTCCGCCGAGAAGAGACTGAGTAGGTTCAACAAGAACGAGAGCTAACTGCAGATCCTCTCTAAGGCCACCTCTGAAGTGATAGATCATGCTCTTTTCATCAGGAACGTCTTGTTTAGCGAAGCGAGCAAGTTTCTGAAACTGGATGTTGAATTGATACACAGACATGTTGCCTTGCTTGAGATTGCGAAACTCCTCACGCTTGCTCTCAACAACACTTTGTGGAATGTGGTGCGCTTTGAAGTCCCGACAGAAGTCAGTCCAAGTGATCACACGACCTCCTCTGGAATCTTTGTATTGTTGATACCAATCAGCAGCTTGGTCCTTGAGCTGAAAAGAAGCGAACTTGACATAGTCCTCAGGCCTGACATTACTACATTCAAAATGCTTGTTGATGTCCACGAGCCAATCATCGGCATCCGTGGCCTCGGCACAGTAGCTGAAAGACTTGGGCTGATTTGCGAGAAACTGGTTGAGGGTAGCAAAGTGAGGCTGATTGTTGCCTTGGCCTTGATTTCCTTGATTGCCTTGCCCTTGGGTGCGTTCTTGCAAAGTAGGAGAGACTATGAGGTTGGCAAGAAAACCTTGAGGAACAACTTGGAGATTCAGCTTGCGGAAAGCTTCACAAAGATCCGGTTGGAATGGCTTGTGGATTAAGCTGTTGCAATAAGCCTTCCTGCTTAAAGCATCTGCAATGACATTGGCTTTGCCTGGAGTATATTCAATACTCGGATTGTACTCTTGAATCATTTTGACCCATCGAGTCTGCCTGAGGTTGAAGTTGGGCTGAGTGAAGATGTACTTGAGACACTTGTGATCGGTGAAAATGTCCACTTGTCTTACCAACAAGAGATGTCTCCACGTTATTAGTGCATGGACAACTGCCGCCAACTCAAGATCGTGAGTGGGGTAGTTCTTTTCGTTGGGCTTCAACTGACGAGAGGTATAGGCCACAACTTTCTTCTCTTGCATTAACACAGCACCGAGATCTTGAAGAGAAGCATCACAGAAAACTTCAAATGGCTTGGATTCATCAGGAGGAGTTAAGACAGGAGCTGTGACTAGTTTCTCTTTGAGAGTGTTGAAAGCAACGTCACACTCAGGAGACCAGACATACTTCACATGCTTCTGGAGGAGGTTGGAAAGAGGCTTTGCAAT
>NW_025253142.1:0-2007 GCF_018294505.1 Triticum aestivum | reverse complement strand
GCCGCTCGTCGCAGCCGTAGCCACCACCGTCGTTCCACCCCACCAGAGTGACCAAAGGCTCCGCCTCGACGCCCCCGACCTCTCCATGGAGCTACGCAACGCCGGGAGCCCTGCATCGCCGCCCACGTCGCCGTTCCCCTCCTCGGCCATCGGAGATCGTCGCCGTCGATTCGCTGCACTCCGGCCGCCCCCGAGCCCACTAACCCTCCCTGCAGCTCCGCGGTGAGCCTTTGACCTGATTCCCCCTCTCCCCGTGCCCTATCTCCCTCTCTAGCCGCCGTTCACAACGAGCCGAGAGCTCTTCGCCGACGGCCATGGCGCCGCCGCGGCCACAGTTGCTGCCGCCCGTGTTTGAGCACGTGTCTGCGCTCAGCGTGGTCCCAGGAGCCCAGAACAAGCATCCGTTCGTCCTCTCGTCAACCGTAGCCTCATTTCCGTCGAGGTCCGAACCTCGGCCGCCGCCGCGAGCTCGATTCCGGCGAGCCCGTTCGACCTCAGCCCCTCCCGCTTGCCTAGATGGATGCGGCTGAGCGCCAGCTACGCGTAGATGATCGCTGCCGCTGTTTTGGTCGCCGGAGGACGTTTCCCGAGCCCCTCCGCCGCGTCTGGACTCGCCGGCGGCTAAACGCCGGCGACTGTTGACCCTTGACCGGCGTGGGTTGACCCACTGCCCGGTTTGACCCTCCCCTCTCTCTGACTGACGTGTGGGCCCAGCCCCCCTGTTTAATTAGTACCAGGTTAAGTTAGTGTTAACTAACTTAGTTAAGTAGATAGGACACTGACATGCGGGCCCAGGCTCTAATTAAACTTAGGTTAGTTAACTGTGTCACTGACGTGTGGTCCCCACACGTCAGGTTTGACCTGGACCGCGCCCGTTGACTGCTGACGTCATGGCGACGCACTGCTGACGTAGTAAATGTTTCTGGAATTTAAATAATTCTTAAATGATTTATTATTTTCAGAAAATGTCCTAAACTTCAATAAATCATAGAAATTCAACCGTAACTCCAAATTAAATAAATTATATATGAAAAATTATCAAAAAAATTCAAGGAATCCATCTGTACCATTTTCATGCATGTTAGAACAACTTATAGCTGCTGTTTAGCACAAATCAATTAAATGGCATTTGAATAATCACATATGGAGTTTGAATTTGAATATTATATTCAAACCAACTTCATTTAATCTGTTGCTAGTTGCATTAGCTCAAAACACATTCATATTGCCATGTCATGAGCATGCATCATATTGTGCATTGCATTGATTGTGTTCCTTTCTGTGTTGCCGGTATTTGTCCCCTCTCGATAGACGCGATACCGATGATGTGATCGTTGACACTGATGAAGACTCAATGTTATCTTCAGAAGTGCCAGGCAAGCAAAAACCCCTTGTTCATTCCGATAAAATCCCACTCTCTCGCTCCTGCTCTCTTTTACTGCATTAGGACAACAACGACATATTTGATACTTGCTGCGGTAGCTGAACCCTTTATCCTTTGCATGACCTGTCATTGCCACAGTAAATAGATGAAACCCACTAGTATGAGTAGGATTTGTTTGAGCCCTGATGTGCCTACTCATTCATGCTTGTTTGTCATGCCTGCTACTGCTTAGAGTTGAGTCAGGTCTGATTCATCGGGGATGAATCAGAGGCGTGTGAACATGTCCTACTGTGTGTGAGCTAAGTGTGTGAACACGATTTGGTAAAGGTAGCGGTGAGAGGCCATGTAGGAGTACATGGTGGGTTGTCTCATTGCAGCCGTCCTCAGGAACTGAGTTCTGTGTTTGTGATCCATGATTCAGCTACTACCACGCATTGGGCCCGAAACCAATGGACCCTCTCGGCTTCTTGATCACCCTTGTCCTCTGTCCAGGAGTTGCAAGTAGTTTCTGGTGTTTGTAGTATGCTGGAGGCCGTGGGCAGCGCTGACCGTAGGGGTGGGCTGTGATGCGGTAGGCACGTGGCCGGGTAAACCGGGCGCCCGTTTGGTGTCACGGAACCCTG
>NW_025253141.1:0-2007 GCF_018294505.1 Triticum aestivum | reverse complement strand
AGATGTTCCCACTTTTAAAATTGATTCGCAAATTCAAAAAATAGCTCATGTTTTCAAGATTTGTTCGCAAATTCAAGATGAATTCCGGGAATTTAAAAATGTTCGCCTTTCAATTTTTGTTCATTAATTTAAATAATGTTCAGGAATTTCACTTTCCAAATTGTTCACAAAATAATCATGTCTACAAAATGTGTTCGTGAATTAAAAAATTGTTCAGGGAATTCCAAAAAATGTTCTCCTTTGAATATTTGATCACAAATTTCAAAAAATGTTCAGGAATTTCACTTTCCAAATTGTTCACAACAAACAATCATGTTTTCAAAATGTGTTCTTGAAGTCAAAAATTGTTCAGGGAATTTTAAAAAAGGTTCTCCTCTGATTTTATTTTACAAATTGCAAAAAATGTTCGGCAATTTCAGTTTCCAAACTGTTCACCAAAAGAATCATGTTTTCAAAATGTGTTCGTGAATACAAAAATTGTTCAGGGAATTTCAAAAGGTGTTCGTCTTTGAATTTGTTCACAAATTTCAAAAAATGTTCAGGAATTTCACTTTCAAAATTGTTCACAAAGAAAAATCATGTTTTAAAAATGTGTTCGTGAATTCAAAAATTGTTCAGGGAATTTCAATAAATGTTCGCCTTTCAATTATTGTTCACAAATTTCAAAAAATGTTCGGGAATTTCATTCTCCAAATTGTTCACGAAAATTCATGTTTTCAAAATGTGTTCATGAATTCAAAAAATGTTTGCCTTTGAATTTTTGTACCCAAATTTTAAAAAATGTTTTAGAATTTCACTTTCCAATTTGTTCACATAAAATTCATGTTTTCAAAATGTGTTCGTGAATTCAAAATTTGTTCATGGAATTTAAAAAAATGTTAGTAATGATGGTGGCTGGCGATGTTCGTCAGTAGCAAGAGGTTCAGAAAATGTGTTCGTGTTTATGGGAATTTTTTCTATGTGATGTTTTAAGTTTCGCCGCTGTTGTTTACCTATTTTAAACGCCACGCTGCCGTTATGAGATGAGAACTTGTGGGTCTAAGTGGCTAATGGCTTGCATACTGCATGCAACCAACCTTTGAGGTGTCAGTGTTCGAATCCCGGCGCGATCCACTTCTTTTTCTGCCTTTTTTCACATCGCAACCCGTGCACTGGAAATGGGCAGGCCTAGCTGAGTCACCATGTGCGAACCACCGACTGTTTACCGCAACGAGCGCTAAATAGGAGGTCCCGGAATCGAACTCACTACCCTTAACAAGTCCTAACGCTCTATCTCTACTCCTAATGGAGTAGTTGGTGAATAGTCCGCCGGTTATTTTTCCCTGGTTTTATTTCGCCTCACCACTTTCGTTGGTTTTATTTCGCTGGTTTTATTTCGTCTTCCTCCCACCTGCCTTTTCGCTTCACCACCCACATAAACCCATCAGATTAGTTACCATATAAAAAATAAATCGCAATCAATCAAGTATTGATGGGATATTTCCTTATATTGATGTGATTTTCCAATCAAGTATTGATGGGATATTTCCTTATATTGATGTGATTTTCCCTTTCTTATCATCAATCATCTCTATCGCCTAAAAAAATGCGTAGCTTTGCTTTTCCTGCCAACCGACTGTTGGGGAACGTAGTAATTTCAAAAAAATTCCTACGTACACGCAAGATCATGGTGATGGCATAGCAACGAGAGGGGAGAGTGTTGTCCACGTACCCTCCTAGACAGTAAGCGGAAGCGTTATGACAACGCGGTTGATGTAGTCGTACGTCTTCACGATCCGACCGATCCAAGTACCGAACGTACGGCACTTCCGAGTTCAGCACACGTTCAGCTCGATGACGATCCCCGGACTCCGATCCAGCAAAGTGTCGGGGATGAGTTCCTTCAGCACGACGGCGTGGTGACGATGATGATGCTCTACCGGCGCAGGGCTTCGCCTAAACTCCACGACGATATGACCGAGGTGGAATATGGTGGAGGGGGGCACCGCACACGGCTAAGGAACGATC
>NW_025253140.1:0-2007 GCF_018294505.1 Triticum aestivum | reverse complement strand
TAAGTGAAGCACATAGAGCAAAACTACTTAGCTCAAAAGATATAAGTGAAGCACATAGAGCAAAACTACTTAGCTCAAAAGATATAAGTGAAGCACATAGAGTATTCTATCAAATTTTAATTCATGTATGTCTCTCTCAAAAGGTGTGTACAGCAAGGATGATTGTGGCATACTAAGACACAAATACACAAATAATACAATACGCTCCAAGCAAAACACATATCATGTTGGTGAATAAAAATATAGCTCCAAGTAAATTACCGATGGAAGTGGACGAAAAGAGGGGATGCCTTCCGGGGCATCCCCAAGCTTTGACTTTTTGGTGTCCTTGGATTATCTTGGGGGTGCCATGGGCATACCCCAAGCTTAGGCTCTTGCCACTCCTTGTTCCATAATCCATGAAAAGAATTCACCCAAAACTTGAAAACTTCACAACACAAAACTCAAAATAGAAAACTCGTGAGCTCCGTTAGCGAAAGAAAACAAAATACCACTTCAAGGTACTGTAATGAACTCATTCTTTATTTATATTGGTGTTAAACCTAATGTATTCCTACTTCTCTATGGATTATAAACTATTTTACTAACCATAGATTCATCAAAATAAGCAAACAACACACGAAAAAGAGAATCTGTCAAAAACAGAACAGTCTGTAGTAATCTGTAGCTCGCGCAAGATCTGGAACCCCAAAAATTCTAAATTAAATTTCTGGACGTGAGAAATTTATCTATTAATCATCTTAAAAAATAATTAACTAAATAGCACTCTTGAAATAAAAATGACAGAAGTTCTTGTGAGCGCTAAAGTTTCTGTTTTTTACAGCAAGTTCAACAAGACTTTCCCCAAGTCTTCCCAACGGTTCTAATTGGCACAAACACTAATTAAACACAAAAAACACAACCAAAACAGAGGCTAAATAATTTATTTATTACTAAGCAGGAGAAAAAAGCAAGGAATAAAAATAAAATTGGGTTGCCTCCCAACAAGCGCTATCGTTTAACGCCCCTAGCTAGGCATAAAAGCGAGGATAGATCTAGGTATTGCCATCTTTGGTAGGCAATTCTTCGATGAGGCATCTATTTCCCTTAGTAATTTCTTTCTTTCTAGTGATTATCAAACTTTTAGGCACAAGATCGAAAAATTCATTTGTAGCAATCGGTTCCTTAATGATAGCAAAAAGATTGGGATGAATACTTATAGATTTAAGATCCGCAGTTTCCTTACTAGATGATTCACCCTTATTTTTAGGAACATACATAAGCTTGGCATTTTTAGTAGGAGGACTTGGAGTATTCTTTACGGAAGAAAAAGCGGTTCCCAAGTTTGTAATGATACCCTCGAGTTTATCAATTCTAATAGAATCTAAGTTTATCTTCTCATTAACTATGGTTCCCTTTTCCTTAATATTTTTCAGAGTCATTCCTACCTTAGATCCATATTGAGTAATTTGATTGTGGATCTTTTTATCTAGATTTTCAATTAATTCAATAGTAGCAACTTTATTTTCAATAATTTCAAGTCTTTGCATAACATGCTCCAAAGTTAACATGGTTCCATTACCCAAAAGAGGTGGTGAGCCAAATAAATTTGGCATAGCATTATAAGAATCAAAAGTATGGCTACCCAAGAAGTTCCCTCCGGTAATGGTATCGAGGATATATCTATACCAAGGATTAACACCTACATAAAAATTACGGAGAAGAACTAAGGTAGATTGCTTCTTGGTAGATCTATTTTGAGCATTGCAAATTCTATACCAAGCATCTTTTAGATTTTCTCCCTCCCTTTGTTTAAAATTTAGAACTTCACTCTCGGGAGACAACGGAGAAGATATGAGACTAGCCATGACGACAAGCAAACAAACTAGCACACGAGAAAACAAGAGGCAAACGGAAAGGAGAGGGGGGATAGAGAGAGAGAGGGCGAATAAAACGGCAAGGGTGAAGTGGGGGAGAGGAAAACGAGAGGCAAATGGCAAATAATGTAATGCGAGAGATAGGGATTGT
>NW_025253139.1:0-2007 GCF_018294505.1 Triticum aestivum | reverse complement strand
GATCCCTCCGCCACCACCTCCACCTCCGGAGGCATGGCAATCAATCATGGCAGCCACCAACGCCAATGCTCAGATGATTCTGCAACTCTTGCAAGAACGTACTCAAGGGCAAGGCAATCAAGGCAATCAAGGTCAAGGCAACAATCAGTTTCACTTTGCCACTCTCAACCAGTTTCTCGCAAATCAGCCCAAGTCTTTCAGCTACTGTGCCGAGGCCACGGATGCCGATGATTGGCTCGTGGACATCAACAAGCATTTTGAATGTAGCAATGTCAGGCCTGAGGACTTTGTCAAGTTCGCTTCTTTCCAGCTCAAGGACCAAGCTGCTGATTGGTTTCAGCAATACAAAGATTCCAGAGGAGGTCGTGTGATTACTTGGACTGACTTCTGTCGGGACTTCAAAGCGCACCACATTCCACAAAGTGTTGTTGAGAGCAAGCGTGAGGAGTTCCGCAATCTCAAGCAAGGAAACATGTCTGTGTATCAATACAACAGTCAGTTTCAGAAACTTGCTCGCTTCGCTAAACAAGACGTTCCTGATGAGAAGAGCATGATCTATCACTTCCGAGGTGGCCTTAAAGAGGATCTGCAGTTAGCTCTCGTTCTTGTTGAGCCTACTCAGTTTGATCAATTCTACAATATGGCACTGAAGCAAGAGGCTGCTCAGCTCAAGTGTGAGGCTTCTAAGAAGAGAGTCAGAGACGCAGTTCAGTCTTCTTCTTCCTCACTTGTGTCAGCTAAGCAACAGAAGTTCTGGTTGCCTCCTCCTCCGTTTCGTCAGTCTTACCAGCAGAAGAACAAAGGTGGCCATAGTTCTTCCAACTCTTCCAACTCTGGCTATCAGAACAAGTCTCAGAATCAAGCTCCCAAGTCCAATGCTCCTTATCACCATCCACTCTCAGAGGTGACTTGCAACAAATGTCAGCAGAAAGGTCACTATGCTAACAAGTGCTTCAACCAGAGGCGTCTTCCTCCTCCTCCTGTCAGATCTTCCAGCAATGCAGTGGTCAAGCATAATCCAAAGTCTGCTAAGGTGAACATGATGAATGCAGCTCAAGCGGAGGAATCTACTGATGTGATAATGGGTAATCTCTCTGTTAATGATATTCCTGCAAAAGTTCTTTTTGATACTGGTGCATCGCATTCTTTCTTGTCATACCCATTTGCATCGAAGCACAATGTTGACACAGAGATTTTATCCAAAGTTATGCAAGTTGTTTCTCTGGGAAAGCTTTTGTCGTCTAGTTTGGTTGCTCCCGATGTTTCCATCAAGATGGGCGACTATAAATTTCAGTCTTCTCCAATTGTCCTTGGTGACTCGGATATTGATCTTATTCTCGGGATGGACTGGCTTTCTAAGCACAAGGCTCAACTTGATTGTGCTGCCAGAGAAATTCAATTGACACACTCGTCTGAGGATGTGATTATTTTTGCCGCTCGTGACGAAACCATTCGGTTTTTCTCTCTCAATGAGAAGGGCGAATTGGATGCCATATCTCAAATTCCAGTCGTTTGCGATTATCAAGATGTTTTTCCAGAAGAGCTTCCGGGTATGCCTCCGCACCGACCAGTTGAGTTCGTTATCGAACTAGAGCCTGGTACTGTACCCATTTGCAAGCGTCCATACAAGCTTGGACCAAACGAGCTGAAGGAATTGAAGAAGCAGCTCGATGAACAAGAACGTCTGGGTTTGATCAGACCGAGTTCTTCTCCATGGGGTTGTGGTGTTCTTTTTGTCAAGAAGAAGGATGGCACGGACCGACTTTGTGTCGACTACCGTCCATTGAACAAGAAGACAATCAAGAACAAGTATCCACTTCCCAACATCAATGAGCTACTTGAACAACTCAAGGGCGCTAAAGTATTCTCGAAGCTTGACCTTCGTATGGGGTATCATCAGATTCGCATTCGTGAAGAAGATATTCCCAAGACAGCATTCAGAACGAGCTTTGGTTCTTATGAATATACTGTCGTGTCTTTCGGCCTTGTCAATGCTCCTCCGGTGTT